>NC_135696.1:22273614-22526114 GCF_964276395.1 Gasterosteus aculeatus | reverse complement strand
CTCCTCCATGGTGACCCCCCGTCCCCCTCTGACCCCCTCGCTTCCCCCGAAGAAGAGCGGCGTGGACAGCTCGGGCTACTCGTCCTCCGAAGGGCCGCGCAGGACGCCCCCGGCCCCCCGCAGGGGGAGCGTGGCCCCCATCGCCCAATACTGGGACAGAATGAGCCGGGCCTTCATTGGGCTAAAAGGTGTGTGTGTGTGTGTGTGTGTGTGTGTGTGTGTGTGTGTGTGTGTGTGTGTGTGTGTGTGTGTGTGTGTTTGTTTCCTCGGTTCCGTTCGTACTTTTAGACCTTTTGGCTTTTAGAGTCTCTGATGTGTAAGAAGAAACCTCCGGTTCTTCAGAGCGACGTTTCATGGTTTGGTTGTTAAAATGAACCTGCTGGTACTCACTGGTTTTCCGGCCCTGCTGGGGGATTTAATGAAGGTGGGCGGCTTTGTGCTTCCTCACAGCGGCTCCTGGTTCACTCAGCATCTGCACCAAGAAGGCCCTGCTGCTCCTCCTCCTCCTCCTCCTCCTCCTCCTCCTCCTCCTCCCGATGTGTAAGTCACCCACTCAGCAAGTTTAGGTCTGCAAGGTTTCTCAATCACATCTTTGATTAAATCTCTCACTAAGGAACAATAATATACTAAAGTTTACTATAATAAAGTAAAAGTATCACATTCGGTTTTTTGATGGTTCACTGAATTATTTATTTATTTGGACAGCTGATTATTCTGGATCCTTGTGTCCATGGTAACACGGGAGTGTTAGACTCCTCCCCCCTTAATGAGTCATCGTGTGCTGCTGTTTCCCTCCAGGTATTTGGCTCCGCCCCCCTTTTCTGACCTCCCGCTCGGCCGCCACAGAGACCAGGCCTCCACCCGACACCACACCTCCCCCACCCGTGGTGTGTGTGTGTGTGTGTGTGTGTGTGTGTGTGTGTGTGTGTGTGTGTGTGTTTTAACGATGGGATTAAGAGCAGAATTAATAGAATTGAATTAAATACTGAATGTTATTTAATTAGCCTTGTTGTTCCTGGAGGAGGTCAAAGGTCATCTAGAACCGTCGGCCATATTTTTAGGATGTAAAAGCACATTTATGTTTGTTACAGTTGACAGTATATTACGTTTACTGTAAACAAACTGCTTTACTGTGTGTATTTTTTTGGGATTATTTTCTGTTCAGCATCTTATTTGTTGACGGTTGCCCTGGAAACGAGTTTTTCTTCTCTCCCACTCCAGGATCCAGCTGTGGTGTCTGCTGCTGTGGAGGCGCGGCTTCGACTTCTTTTGGTGAACGTTGTTATTTCAGTTTATTGGGGGGGGGTTGTCGTGGTAACCGGGGTCTTCTCAGGGACCTCGTGGCACTAACGGTCCTCACCTTTGCCTCCAGGACTCGTCCCTGGTGTCCGCTGCTGTCGAACGAGTTTTGGTAAGAATCACATCTTCTATTAAAAACGTCAACGCACATTTTTGTGTGCTTGTTGTCATGGAAACGGGTCTCCTTGGTGACCTCTTTTGTCTCCCCTAGGACCCTAAAGTGTCCGCTGCTGTCGAAGCGAAGATGCAGCGACTTCTGGTAAGAAAACTTCTGCTAACTATTAAAAACCGCTCACTGGGGGTGTTGTCATGGAAACGGGGGTTTCTCAGCGACCGCCACAGCACTAAGACCCCCCTCTTCGTCTCCTCCAGGATCCCACCGTGTCCACTGCGGTCGAAGCGAAGATGCAGCGACTTCTGGTAAAAGTCCAAACTTGTCAGACGGTGGAGAGCGAACGTCGAAGTTGTGATGAGTGACGTGCACATCTGCTTGTTTCAGGAGGAGCAGCAGCTGAAGCAGGAAGTCTTCGTCTCTCAGGTGATTCAGTCTGTCCACGTTGTCTCTGTCTCTCCCCTCGCTGGAGACAGACGGGACTCCTTTAGCGCTTCTTACCTTCTGTTTCCCTTCCCTCCTCCTCTGGAGCGTAACGGTGAACATCTGGATCTTCTGTCCTTCTTTTCATTCATACTTCATATAAAACTATAAGTTTGCAGCTTTAGTCTAAGCCATAAGCCCCTCCCCCCGCCCCTCCCCCCCCTCAGATGCAGGAGCGCCTCCAGCTGGACGTTTCGGACACGAGGGCCCGGCTGGAGGCCGACCGGCTGCACCTGCAGCGGGAGGTGTCGGTTCTGGCCGAGCAGATGGCGGACCAGCGGACGGACAGCCGCTCCGCCGCCGCCGGCCTCGCCGTCAGGCTGCAGGCTGTGGAGGCGCAGAACGCCAAGGTGACGCCTGCTCCTGCAGCCTCCTTCCTTTGGGCTCGTCCGACCGCGAGTGTTGACTTCCTGTTTCTTGCAGCTGTCCGTCCAGGCGACGCCTCCTCCGGCCCCGTGTCCTGATGCCGGCAGCCCCGCTGCCCACGACCCCCTGACCCCGGAGCTCCGGCAGGCCGTGGAGAAGTGGCTCAGCGACCGCGTCAAGGTGGGAGGAGACGCGTCATTATGGTCCAATCAGAATCAATGTTAGTTTAAGCTTTAAGTCACATGTAGAATCTTTGATCGCGTCCTTTAGACAGACGGACTCCGCTCACACAACCTCTGCTCTGATCCTCCATCCGCTAGTTACTTTGTGTTTGTGTTTCAGCGACTTCTCTGTCACACAATCACAGCGGCGACGCACAACTGTAGAATCTCTGCTTTCTGGTGTGTGTGTTTCAAGCGTCCTCGCGTGTGTGTCTGTCAGCAGCAGGATGCTGGAGGAGGAAGCCGCTCACACTGTGAGCAGCCGATGGCCGACAAGATGGCCGACTTTGCTCTGGAGACTCAAGGTTGAGATTCTTGATATTCACCAGCATCACCGGCGTATTAGTGTCAGTGTGGAGTCCTCGTTGTTCTGTTGTGATGGCGGGGGTCCACCTGTCTGTGCAGGGGCCAGTGTGATCAGCACCAGGTGTTCAGAGACGTATCGCGTTCGCTCGGCGTGTGTCACGCTGTTTGGGTTCCCCCTCTGGTATCCGTCTGAAAGCCCCCGCACTGTCATTCAGGTAGTTTCCTCCCCTCCATGTATGGACATGCTTTAGGGCGGGGCTACACGCTGATTGACAGCTCTCCACCAGAGACGTACAAGGTCACTGGAGGCTCCAAAACCTCCTCAAACCAATGAGAGGCGTTACCATGACGACTGCCCCCCCCCCCCCCCCCCCTCCTCAGGGTCACCCGGTGCTGCTGCCGGGGAAGTGCTGGGCCTTCAGCGGCGCCCAGGGGACGCTGGTGATCTCGCTCTCTCACGCGGTCACGCTGACCCACGTCACGCTGGACCACCTGCCGCGCTACAACTCCCCCACCGGCCGCATAGACTCCGCCCCCAAAGACTTTGAGGTCTACGTGAGTGTCGGCGCTCCACAAAGGCTTCCTGAACACACGGCTGTCCGACGCAGTACGCTATTTTATTCACATCTGGAGACATGTGTCTGTGCCCCCCCCCCCCCCCCCCCCCCCCCGCAGGGCCTGAAGGACGACGTGGAGGACGGCACCCTGCTGGGGGCGTTCACCTACGACCAGCACGGAGGAGCCACGCAGACGTTCCAGCTGCCGGTGAGTCGCCGCGCCGCTTCCTGTCCTCCGGGTCGCCGCTGACCCCCGCTGACCCCCCCGCTGACCCCCCCGCGTTTGTCCCCTCAGGGCCCCGGCGGCGTGCTGCACCGCTGCGTGGAGCTGCGCGTTCTGTCCAACTGGGGCCACGTGGAGTACACGTGCCTCTACCGCTTCCGCGTGCACGGGCGCATCGCCGCCACGTGACGAGGCGGGAAGTACATTAAAGGCGGCGTGACAGCGTGGGCTCACTCCTCATTCAGCCATTGCCACGTCGCTGCTTAGTGTGTCTGCGTTGTGTCACTTTGACTGCAGTCGCACAATCACACAAAGCAGCACGCAGCGTTTTTATGCTCAGCTGTTACTTGTTTACCTGCAAACATCCTGTCCGGGTTCCACATCTGGAAGCTGCTCTTTGCTTCAGTCTGTCGTCGTCCTCCTCTTTGTTTCTTCACTTCAACAAAGACGCCGAGATTATTAAGTTTAATCGATCGAATCTCAAGAATCCGACAATCGCTTCAACGCTGCAGCGACGGGAATCATGGGAGTGAATAAATATACAAAATGAAGATTAAATAAACTGACAGCATGAAATGATTGTTTTGGTCATGTGACACAAAGCAGCTCCTTAAGTCTTAACAATAAATGAACCAACATTAATAATAATGATAGTATGATGACATCATAATGATCATAATTTAACTTCTTAATACCAGTCCAGTGTTAAGTGCTGTGCGTCATGGCACAATTTAATATATATATATATATATATATATATATTAGTATATACTTGGTCCCGTTCTTGTATTTGATATTGTAGAAGCATCTTTTCCTATTTGGATATTTAGTTGTTTGCGTTAATAATCCTTCACACGGTCAAAGCCGTCGGATTTCTTCCCTTTTCAGGAAGTTTGATTACTTGAATGTTCGTTGTGTGACTGTGTGCTTTTACAGATCATACAGATTAGGAATTATTTATTATATATATATATATATATATATATATATATATAAAATCTTTGTATTTAAACTGCTGATCGTAGTGAGAGATTCAGTCCTGATCATGTGACACATCGGATTATGATCATAAAATGAAATAGAAATCTGCTCTTGAGGTGAGAAAAGAGTTCAAATGTGTGTAATAACCTTTAGTATAATGTTTGATGTCTGAGGTTTAATATCTTTACTTTGTCTCCTCCAAAAAGGATGATTGAGTCACTCATTAAATACAACTTGTTGCTCCTTCATTTGTTCTGTAAAGTCCAGTTTAACAACGTTTTTACGGAGAAGATTCAGTCAGAAGATTCATTCAGGATGAAACTCCAGATGTTGCTGTTGTGTCTCTGCTCCTCCGTCAGTGGACACGATGACTTTGTCTCCGTCCACGGACCGAGGAGACCTGAAGAAGCCGGTGGAACCATCTCCCAAAGAGATGTTCGGCCACGTTAGTGTGAAGGTACATTTCTCTCTTTATTATGCAAAGAAAAAGAATTATGATATAAACTGTCGGTGTTTAATGGTGGAAACAGACACGAGCGCCCAGTCGAACCACCAATAGAAACTCCTGGTTCATTCAGCGGCGTAAGCCCCGCCCACTTCCTACAAACTCGCATCGCAAAGATTTTGTTTTGCAGCCGAGAATTTTAGTTTCATGAGCAAAACTAACAAATAATTTATTCTCTGTTTATATATATTTACTTACAAACTTCAACAGTTTATTTTGCATAATAAAGACACAAATCTACCTTCATACGTGAGGGAGAATTCATGGTGAGGTGTTTTGAATTTGGATTTAGAAGAAATGCTTGAATCTGAAGCCAAATAAAACCATTTTAGTGGATCCAATTTTTATAATCCATTTTCTTTTTTCAAGCCTTTTTTAATTCGGTGAAATGTCTCCATCCAGAGGCCTCTGAGAACGTTCCATTTGCTGAGAGACTAGTGAGAACATGTTATAATCCAAGTGTTTCACACATACGTCCCACCCACAGTAACATTAATAACCTTTATATGTAATTGAGCCTTAAACACAAAAGTCACGATCACCTGAGAATTCATTGGTCAGAAGAGTTTTGATGTTTTTGTTTTGAATCAACAGGTGATTACACGGGTGATTATAACAGGTGGTTATAGCAGGTGATTATTACAAGTGATTATAACAGGTGGTTATAACATGTGATTACAACAGTGATTATAACAAGTGATTACAGCAGTGATTATAACGGGTGATTATAACAGGCGATTATTACAAGTGATTATAACAGGTGGTTATAGCAGGTGATTATACCAGGTGATAAAAGGTGATTATAACATGTGCTAACAGCCGACTATAACAGGTGATTATAACAGGATATTATTACAGGTGGTTATAACAGGTGATTATTACAAGTGATTATAACAGGTGGTTATAGCAGGTGATTATACCAGGTGATAAAAGGTGATTTTAACATGTGCTAACAGCCGACTATAACAGGTGATTATAACAGGATATTATTACAGGTGATTATAACAGGAGGCGTAAATCTCCTGAGCGTCTGGCTCCTTCTGAACAAACCGTTAATCAGCTGCACACTTCCAGTCCAATCAAACCTTCCTCTACTTCTAGTTCAGTTCATTATTTTAGTGGTCAAGTACATTTGGGGTTATGTGTTTCCATTTTTAAAGATGGAGACCTTTTACTCATAAAATCCATGTTATTTCTGCTCTTTGTCCTTTAATCCCATGAAGAAAGACTTGATAAGTGATCAGTATTTCTTAAAGCCAATTTATTGGATTTCAATGAAATCACACACACAAGTAATGTAGCAGCACAGCTATAATTAAAGCATCATGAATATTCTGCTACAAGCCACTAATTCTGATGGTTTAAGGCAAGTTTAACACATTTCAGCAACAATGAAAGTCAAAGTTCTCTACCAATGCAATTAAGAATAAAAGAACATTTAAAATAAAAACAGTGATTCAAGAGCAAAGAGAATGAAATAAAAAGTACAGTTTTAACTTTGTAAAGACCTCAGATAATAACTTGTGGTACTGAAGGGAAATGTGTCCACTGGTTCCTGTCTCCGTCCAGGTGAGTCTCCCTCTGGTTTCACTGCATCTGAAGAAGATCACATGAAGTTATTCCTCAGAAACGGAAGCAGGAAGTTGTTTTGAGTTGCAGCAGACTGACACCTGGCTGACCTTCACACCTGGTCCTCCTGCTCCTCTGGGTCTTCTCTCTGTGCTGCCATGTCTGAGAGGTCCTCATACTCAGGATGAAGGTCCATCTGATGGAGAGACGATGAGAGTCAAAGGCCTCAGAGAAGCAGTTCAGATACAACCGACCCTCGGCTAAGCCCCTCCCCCAACGCACACTGTACATTCCTACGTTAGCAACCGTAACTAGGGACCAGAGGCCTTTAGAGGGTTGATGTCACTTATGGATTAAACATGTGGAAGACTGAATCCATCAACGACCAATAAAAACTCCTTTGTTTGCTCCGAGGTAAGATGCTAATGACGTTAGCTAGCTTAGCATTCAATTCATTTTATTTTGTAGAGCCCAAAATCGCAGATTACAAATTAGCCTCAGAGGGCTTTACAGCCTGAACACATACGACATCCTCGGCCCTGAAACCCTCCATCGGCACAGAGAAACTCCCCAAACAATGAAAAAACTCTTCCAAGAGGGAAAAAGGGAAGAAACCTCAGTGAGAAGATCAGAGGAGGATCCGTCTCCTGATGGACAGACTACAACGATGTCATGTGTACAGAATGAACAATGTATAATACATGAGACTATATGACAGGAAGGATGAATATAAATTATTCTCATTAATGTGTGACGTGTGAGATCCTTGTTTGTTCCTGGTGTGAAACAACAAGTACAACTAGAAACGTTTGCAAGACCTTTAGTTGTTGTGGCTTAAAAGCATCCCAACAAATATTAAAGAAAGGACTAAAGCTCATATGAAGCATTCCAACAATATCATTAAGCCTGCAGGAGAACATGCAGTGTGGTTTGTTGCAGCAAGACTCTCTACGATGACCCTTTGGTGAGTTCTGTCTCTGAGGACAAATGTCTCACCTCCACAGCCTCTCTGGACTCATGTGGTTCAGTGGTGGAGCTCACAGCTTTCTTCTTCCTGCATTCAGTCATAAAACAAACAGATACACAAATAGAGTCAACAAATATACCTTTATATTCACTATTAAAGGACCTTTTCAAAGTAAAAGCTCAGTGAGGATGAGTTCTAGTTGTTTTACCTCGTCCACAGACAAAAGAGAAGCAGAACAATCAGCATCACAGAGACCAGAGTCCACCTGGTGATGTGAATTATCCTTGTTGTTCCATCAACAGCTGGAGACACACAGTTATTAGACAAACAGCACGTTACCTCATCAGAAGGACTTGATTCATGGATAAACGTGCAGGAGATGCTGTTTGTTGATCAGACGATTCCTGTCATGGAGAAACTCACCAGACTCAGTAATCAGAAGTAAGGTGGAGTTACTACGTCCCATCTCGTTCTGGGCTTCACAGTAATAATTCCCACTGTGTTCAGCTGTGAAGTCAGTGATGGTGAAGATCTGTCCTGATGCTCGTGGTGAGTCTTCATGCTCCTTGTACCAGGTGTAGCTAGCTGCTGGGTTAGCATCAGTGCTACAGGTCAGAGTCACTGAATCGCCCTCCAGCATCTCAGCAGAGGGACTCACTGACACAGAGGGACGCTGTGGACCATCTGGAGGAGACGTGTCAACATATTGTTACAAGTTAGAGTTCAATAAATAGACGTTGATAACAAAACACTACCTCAGTAGTGATTATGTTGCTTTTAAAAAGGTTGTTTCACTCACATTTCACGTTGATAGAGATGAAGTCAGACGTCTTCCTCCCCAGCTGGTTCTCAGCTGTACAGGAATAATTTCCAGAGTCAGAGGACTGGATGGAGCTGAAGACCAGCTGAGGTTCTTTACTGAGAAGACGAGGGTCTGACGTTCCATCCTGCTTGTACCAGGTGTAGCTAGCTGCTGGGTTAGCATCAGCGCTACAGGTCAGAGTCACTGAATCGCCCTCCAGCATCTCAGCAGAGGGACTCGCTGACACAGAGGGACGCTGTGGACCATCTGGAGGAGACGTGAATAAACATACTAAGAGGTTAGAAGATGTTAGCGTAGATAGTTGATCATTTGAATGAATACTTGTGTGTCTTTCTCTCAGACTATCTCTAGTATTCATCACAGCAGCTGTCACAGGTGAGACTCCTGCTGGTGTAAAGTGACAATAAGCAGCCTTTAATCCTTTGTAATGTTCATATCTCCACACATTCTTCTCTTTAGATGCTGCTTGTGTCCTTAGCTGAGTCTGTCCTCTCACTTCTAGTTGTTGTAGGAGTTATTGATTGTTTCCTCCACCAGCTGACACGTCACTTCTACTTATGTTCTGGAATAATTCACTTGAGTCTTTATGAAAATCACATTATTCTGTCTGCTGATAGTTTATATTTGTGTTTCTATTAATAAGAGAATGACATAAATAAAGATCTGTGTCTCCTTTAACATTTAGACTCCAGTGTGTTTACAGCTGTGATTAGAATCATATTGTTGTGTCAGTGTGTGAGTGACTCTTCTACACGTAGACTGCAGGGGCCAGGGATTGAACCAGCAACCCTCTGGTCAGTGGACCACGGCTCCACCTCCTGAGGAACGTTGTGCTTCATCTTTTTGATGCCTCTAGTTTACATGCAGCGGTCTGGTGCCTCCATGTGAGATGTTGTTGAAGCTCCACAGGCCGACACAGTGGAGTGAACTTACACACTGCAGGAGAATCTTCACCAGAAGATCCAATTAAATAACAGGAATATCTGTCTGTAGAACCAGAGGAGACTGGAAGAGAAGATCCTGTCTCGATGATCTCTCCATTCTTGTACCAGACGTATTCAGGATGATCAGGCAGAACACAGCTGCTGTGACACGTCAGCTCCAACCAGGTAGAATCTGATCTTCTCACCTTCACCTGGAGACCTGAATCTGTGAATATTATTTAATAAAGTGTCAACATTCACAGAAGACATTTATACTCTAGTTTTCTAGATGTTGAACATTTGTAGATGATTAATATGTGAATTAAAATGTTACCTGTGACACACAAAGTGACTCCAGGTGAACCAGTATATTTCTCTCCTGGTTTGTTTGTCATCAATGTGAGTTTGTACTCAGCTGAGTCGCTCTCTCTCAGGTCTTTGATGATCAGATAACAAGTCTTACTATAACATCTGTCCGTCACACGGCCTGAATACTCAGAGTCTGTTGTCAGATCCACAGGTTCACCATCTTTCTCTTTAGTGAACCAGAATCTGTTCTTTATATCATAGTAACGTATTCCAGGTGTGTGTGTGTAGTCACAGATTATATCCACTGTTGATCCTTTTGCAGCACAGATGTCAGTCTTGAGGTAATTCACTCCCCATCCATCCTGACTCTGTATCACTGTAACACAGCACATCAGGAACCACAGTCACACTCAGAACAACATCACAGGACACACTCTCATTGGTAGTTTACTGAAGAGAAAAGATATTATGAGAAATATGAAAATCATTGAGTTTATAGAAAGTAATGAAAGAGTCCACGATGTCCACATGGACTCTGCAGCTGGAAGGAACAGCGACGTATTGAACCTGTGGACCTGAAAAAGCTCAAGTTGAAGTATTAGAAGGGTTTGGTTGATGAGAAGAAGAGTGTCTTTGCTCTGTGCTCTTCTGTCTGTGGTCAGTCTGCTGCAGAGTGGAGATGGAAACTGTAGAGAAATGCAGAACTCTGAGGGGAACGATACTGTGAAATATAGATCACACCTCACTGATGGGAAGGTGTTTAACACATAAAACCACAGAATGTGACTTTCCAGCATCCGGCAGTGAAGCAACTATCTGTGACACGGATCAAAGTTACGAAATGTCCCAAAAATCCTTCAAGAAGAAGAACAAACGTCCTCAGAGTGAAAAACGGCCTCTTAATGCAAAGAAACGCTGCTGAGCGGTTAGAGGACGTTCAACAGGGACAAATCCTTCAGAGCGTTTCTCCCTTGTTAATGTTTAGTCACTAATTGTGTTTCATGACATCAGACCTGTGTATTAACTGAAAACATGGGGTCCGATCAGTAAATGCAAATGCGCACAGAGAAATTGTTTTTCACGGAGATTAAATGTTGGTTAAAGAGTTGCCAAAACTACCATCAATGCTGCCAACATAACCGGGACCCCAATTTGAACCTTTCACAATAAGATGTCCCGCTTCAACACCGCCAAATTACACAATAAAAGAGCTTTCATCGTCGCCCGAGTCTTCTTCTTTCTCTCATCAAATTAACTTTGCTGCAGTAGTTAGACTTGTACATTTCTGAATATATTCATGAGATTTGACACTTAGATTCGTTGACATGTGGGAATGAACATTATTAACATTTTCGAGGTGATCAACAAAGCGTAATAACGGAAACAGCGTGAAGGGCGTGTGTCCAGGCCTCCGCAATTCACATCACGCGTCATTTATCTGACGCTTTTATCCAAAGCCACTTACAATCAGAACATTTCAACCATAAGGACACAAACTCAGAAGAACAAGAAACAAGAAAGTGTGATTTCATCAAATAAGCTGATGTACAACTCGCTGTAGATAAGAACCATTATAAGTCCAATGTGCTACAAATACATTCACAAACAAATGAGTATAAATCGCAATTTATTCACGTGTGTCCTGGAATGCATTTGTAAATCGAATATATTTGTGAATCTTTCTCTTTGCATTGCATGTGAATCTTTCTGTGTGCATTTGCAACTATTGACACCGATCGGACGCCATAAAAACACAGCTCCCTGTGTGTGTGTGAGGTGTGTAACGGCCTCACAATATAAATGTAGAAGTACAGTACCTTGTACAGAGAGAAGGAAGACGACTAATCCACCGGCTGATGGACTCATAGCTGCTCCTCTGTGTTCAATCAGCAGATCAGAAACTCTTTATTCAGTAAGTCACCAGAAACACGTCTACATTAAAGAGGAGGCCGATGTCTCTGAGGTCAGCTCGTCTCTTCTGGAGTTGGTAACAAGCTGCTGTTCAACACCCAGCAGAGCTTCCTTCCTCTTTCCGTCATTAGTGTGCATGAGCTGCAGAACAAGAAGCTGCTTTAATGTTAACGTCTTACTTCTGCTACAAGGAAACATCATAAAAGTGTTGTTAATATGTGAAGATCATCTTGATGAACCTGTAAGCAGCATAAACGTCTCTTCATTCTCTGTAATAATTCACATTAAGTGAAAGGCTGCAGTGTGACGTCCTCCTGTTAACATGTAGATAAATATGTCCTCTCTGCAGCTCTTCATACGTCTTCCTCACATTCACTGCAGGACACAAACAACACAAACAAGCTGTCAACTCACACAAATGTTGCTTTATTCATTTAATGTTCACACATTTCCATTACAATATGAAAGTGTCTGTTGAGGACAGTGTGTAGTGTTTAGTGACATCTAGTGGTGAGGTTGCAGACTGCAGACTCCTCCCTTTAAGTCCTTCAGGTAACGTGGAGATGAACAAAGGCTCTCAGGAGCCGGTGAAGAGGACCTGCTTTCGGTGAACATATGAAGCGCTCCTTCACACAAAAAGAGGTTTCTTAGTGATGAGCATCACATTTCAGTTAGATCAGCGGTTCCCAAACTCCAGAACGCCGCGGCCCACTTTGAAATCTGAAAATCTTTGGCGGCCCAAACCTTTAATCACAACTCTGATCAAAACATGAACTAGAGATGATTAAATGACCTTAAGAATTTAACCCATTTAACCGTTTTCTCCGGAGCTCACGTGCCGTGTTTTCCGCACAATAAGGCGCATCAGATCCTGCAGTCAGACGTTTAGCGTCGGGGCGGGTGGATGGCGGGTGGATGGCGGGTGGATGGCGGGTGGATGGGGGGAGGTGGAGACGGTGCTTTCAGGGTCCGATCGATGCCGCCGCCCCCCTCGCCATCCACGCCTTAAATCTCCGGCTGCTTTTAGAATAACTTATTTCCCCGTTAAGACGGTTCAGCTCCTGTAGAGAAAAGGGCGCCGTCTCTCGCTCTTTAATCTCATGAAGTGCTCGGCGAGAACGACAGCTTCGTTTCTCCGACGCGCCCTGAAAGCAGCTCCGTATCCCGCTCAGCGTCTCGCCGTCGTAGACGAGCTTTGGCGTGTTTGGCAGAGTGAACAACCAGTACGGATCAACCGATCAACCAATTGATCCGTGTAGAAGAATCCGGATTATAAGGCACTGTCGTTTTGTGAGGAAGTTAAAGGCTCTTAAATGCGCCTTGGAGTCCGGACAACGCGGTATATTGACTTTAATACTACAAGAGGGCGCCGCGTTTGTTGAACAACGACAGGCGGACAAGAGGAGCCGTTTGGAGCGAGAGCCTTATTGTTTTATTAATCTGTCCGTTTAAATTGTTTGTGCTTCATCAACTAATGTTTCAAATAACTAATGTGCCGCATCATAGATATTTTTATATTATTCAAACTTTTCAAAATTGAAAATTAAAAACATTTTATTTATTTATTGTAAATGACCTCTCGCGGCCCACCTGCAGTACCTTCGCGGCCCACCAGGTGCCTCACTGGACCCGTGTTCAGAGGTGTCAAAAGCCCGTCGCGACAGGACAGGCAAACCAAGCAATTGCTCGGGGCCCCGAGCTGGCCAGGGGCCCCGAGACAACGACTGGTTAAGAGTCAAATGCAACGACAAACTGCGTGAGCGCCCCTTGATCGTCAATGCAGTAAAGTGCAATGACACGTTATCGGGATCCCCCCTCGAGGGGCCCCTCGTGGTGTCACAACAACCGGGAGTTTTTCGCGCGTCATTGACTTAGGAGGCTGTGATTGGACAACGGAACTGGAGCTGTCACGGTCGGGACAAATCAAAAATGCCCATAATTCGGGATGTCCCGCGTAATACGGGACGGTTGGCAACCCGAGCCCGGCATCATGAAGCGGAGTTACGCTTCAGGAAGCAAAAAAAGAAGAAAAAGGAAGTTTTACATGTTTGTGAGAACTGAAAAAAAACTAATGTGAGTGTGAGTGTGTTTTTAAGTATGTTGGATTTAGTTATTGTGCACTTTTTTGATGTATATTTGATTTTATGGTAGTGTGCAAATGTTAAATTGTTAAATTTCATGCACATTATGTTTATACACTGTAAACCCTTTTTTATTTTAAACTTTATGGCTGTGCTGTGGTTCCTGTAGGTTTTGCATGCGTGCAGCGGGGGTTTGGGGGGGCCTCCATGTCCATTTTGCTTGGGGCCCCCAAATTCCTTCAAACGGCCCTGGTCAAAAGTATTTACATACGTTACTCAAGTAGAAGTATAGATACTAGGGTTTAAAAGTATCAACTCAAGCTTTTTATTTAAGTAAAAGTATAAAAGTACCGGTTTCAAAACTACTTAAATTATAAAACTAAAAGTAATTTAAGGCGGAACAAATTCCATTAAACTCCTAATGTGTAACCTGAACACAGAACATGTCAGTCCGGTACAACATATCGGACGGTGCCTTCAGATCACGTCACCTGCCATTCGGATGATGGAACATGGCGATATTCAGAGAGGCTGAAACAACAGAGGGACGAATGTATCGACCCGCGTGCTGCAGAACCTAAACCGATGAAACCAGAACCCGTTTTCCAGTGACGGCTTAATGACACGAGTCGGAGGACGGACACACAGGTTGTTCCCATTGATCAGGTCACGGGTGTCAAACTCATTTCAGGTTCGGGCCAGATACCGCCCACTTCGACCGAACGCGGGCCAGACTATTACAATCATAGGGAGGCGTGGCGCTGACGATCCGACCGGCGGTGGGGGTATGTGGTGGCGGGCGGGGTTTGGCTCAGCTGCAGAGGGGACGGAGAAGGGAGTGGCTCGGGGAACGGTGCCCGGGGGAGGCATTATTGGCCTCAGGTGGGATTAATCAGTGCGTGTGTTTCGTACTTAAGAAGGAGAGATCCGGCGAGTGTGAGAGCGAGCCAGGCGAGGAAGCCGGAGCCGCACGGCTAAATAAAAGATTGTTTATTGAAAACATCCTGCTGCATCCTCGTCATTCCGGGACCCCCATAGGACCAACACGTCACAGAGACCATTTACTCATAAAATACATTTTATTTCTGCTCTTTGTCCTTTAATCCCATGAAGAAAGACTTGATAAGTGATCAGTATTTCTTAAAGCCAATTTATTGGATTTCAATGAAATCACACACACAAGTAATGTAGCAGCACAGCTATAATTAAAGCATCATGAATATTCTGCTACAAGCCACTAATTCTGATGGTTTAAGGCAAGTTTAACAGTAAAACACATTTCAGCAACAATGAAAGTCAAAGTTCTCTACCAATGCAATTAAGAATAAAAGAACATTTAACATAAAAACAGTGATTCAAGAGCAAAGAGAATGAAATAAAAACTACAGTTTTAACTTTGTAAAGACCTCAGATAATAACTTGTGGTAATGAAGGGAAATGTGTCCACTGGTTCCTGTCTCCGTCCAGGTGAGTCTCCCTCTGGTTTCACTGCATCTGAAGAAGATCACATGAAGTTATTCCTCAGAAACGGAAGCAGGAAGTTGTTTTGAGTTGCAGCAGACTGACACCTGGCTGACCTTCACACCTGGTCCTCCTGCTCCTCTGGGTCTTCTCTCTGTGCTGCCATGTCTGAGAGGTCCTCATACTCAGGATGAAGGTCCATCTGATGGAGAGACGATGAGAGTCAAAGGCCTCAGAGAAGCAGTTCAGATACAACCGACCCTCGGCTAAGCCCCTCCCCCAACGCACACTGTACATTCCTACGTTAGCAACCGTAACTAGGGACCAGAGGCCTTTAGAGGGTTGATGTCACTTATGGATTAAACATGTGGAAGACTGAATCCATCAACGACCAATAAAAACTCCTTTGTTTGCTCCGAGGTAAGATGCTAATGACGTTAGCTAGCTTAGCATTCAATTCATTTTATTTTGTAGAGCCCAAAATCGCAGATTACAAATTAGCCTCAGAGGGCTTTACAGCCTGAACACATACGACATCCTCGGCCCTGAAACCCTCCATCGGCACAGAGAAACTCCCCAAACAATGAAAAAACTCTTCCAAGAGGGAAAAAGGGAAGAAACCTCAGTGAGAAGATCAGAGGAGGATCCGTCTCCTGATGGACAGACTACAACGATGTCATGTGTACAGAATGAACAATGTATAATACATGAGACTATATGACAGGAAGGATGAATATAAATTATTCTCATTAATGTGTGATGTGTGAGATCCTTGTTTGTTGCTGGTGTGAAACAACAAGTACAACTAGAAACGTTTGCAAGACCTTTAGTTGTTGTGGCTTAAAAGCATCCCAACAAATATTAAAGAAAGGACTAAAGCTCATATGAAGCATTCCAACAATAACATTAAGCCTGCAGGAGAACATGCAGTGTGGTTTGTTGCAGCAAGACTCTCTACGATGACCCTTTGGTGAGTTCTGTCTCTGAGGACAAATGTCTCACCTCCACAGCCTCTCTGGACTCATGTGGTTCAGTGGTGGAGCTCACAGCTTTCTTCTTCCTGCATTCAGTCATAAAACAAACAGATACACAAATAGAGTCAACAAATAAACCTTTATCTTCACTATTGAAGGACCTTTTCAAAGTAAAAGCTCAGTGAGGATGAGTTCTAGTTGTTTTACCTCGTCCACAGACAGAAGACAAGCAGAAGAATCAGCATCACAGAGACCAGAGTCCACCTGGTGATGTGAATTATCCTTGTTGTTCTACCAACAGCTGGAGACACACAGTTATTAGACAAACAGCACGTTACCTCATCAGAAGGACTTGATTCATGGATAAACGTGCAGGAGATGCTGTTTGTTGATCAGACGATTCCTGTCATGGAGAAACTCACCAGACTCAGTAATCAGAAGTAAGGTGGAGTTACTACGTCCCATCTCGTTCTGGGCTTCACAGTAATAATTCCCACTGTGTTCAGCTGTGAAGTCAGTGATGGTGAAGATCTGTCCTGATGCTCGTGGTGAGTCTTCATGCTCCTTGTACCAGGTGTAGTTAGCTGCTGGGTTAGCATCAGTGCTACAGGTCAGAGTCACTGAATCGCCCTCCAGCATCTCAGCAGAGGGACTCACTGACACAGAGGGACGCTGTGGACCATCTGGAGGAGACGTGTCAACATATTGTTACAAGTTAGAGTTCAATAAATAGACGTTAATAACAAAACACTACCTCCGTAGTGATTATGTTGCTTTTAAAAAGGTTGTTTCACTCACATTTCACATCGATAGAGATGAAGTCAGACGTCTTCCTCCCCAGCTGGTTCTCAGCTGTACAGGAATAATTTCCAGAGTCAGAGGACTGGATGGAGCTGAAGACCAGCTGAGGTTCTTCACTGAGAAGACGAGGGTCTGACGTTCCATCCTCTTTGTACCAGGTGTAGCTAGCTGCTGGGTTAGCATCAGCGCTACAGGTCAGAGTCACTGAATCGCCCTCCAGCATCTCAGCAGAGGGACTCACTGACACAGAGGGACGCTGTGGACCATCTGGTGGAGACGTGAATAAACATACTAAGAGGTTAGAAGATGTTAGCGTAGATAGTTGATCATTTGAATGAATACTTGTGTGTCTTTCTCTCAGACTATCTCTAGTATTCATCACAGCAGCTGTCACAGGTGAGACTCCTGCTGGTGTAAAGTGACAATAAGCAGCCTTTAATCCTTTGTAATGTTCATATCTCCACACATTCTTCTCTTTAGATGCTGCTTGTGTCCTTAGCTCAGTCTGTCCTCTCACTTCTAGTTGTTGTAGGAGTTATTGATTGTTTCCTCCACCAGCTGACACGTCACTTCTACTTATGTTCTGGAATAATTCACTTGAGTCTTTATGAAAATCACATTATTCTGTCTGCTGATGGTTTATATTTGTGTTTCTATTAATAAGAGAATGACATAAATAAAGATCTGTGTCTCCTTTAACATTTAGACTCCAGTGTGTTTACAGCTGTGATTAGAATCATATTGTTGTGTCAGTGTGTGAGTGACTCTTCTACACGTAGACTGCAGGGGCCGGGGATTGAACCAGCAACCCTCTGGTCAGTGGACCACGGCTCCACCTCCTGAGGAACGTTGTGCTTCATCTTTTTGATGCCTCTAGTTTACATGCAGCGGTCTGGTGCCTCCATGTGAGATGTTGTTGAAGCTCCACAGGCCGACACAGTGGAGTGAACTTACACACTGCAGGAGAATCTTCACCAGAAGATCCAATTAAATAACAGGAATATCTGTCTGTAGAACCAGAGGAGACTAGAAGAGAAGATCCTGTCTCGATGTTCTCTTCATTCTTGTACCAGACGTATTCAGCACGATCAGACAGAACACAGCTGCTGTGACACGTCAGCTCCAACCAGGTAGAATCTGATCTTCTCACCTGCACCTGGAGACCTGAATCTGTGAATATTATTTATTAAAGTGTCAACATTCACAGAAGACATTTATACTCTAGTTTTCTAGATGTTGAACATTTGTAGATGATTAATATGTGAATTAAAATGTTACCTGTGACAGACAAAGTGACTCCAGGTGAACCAGTATATTTCTCTCCTGGTTTGTTTGTCATGAATGTGAATTTGTACTCAGCTGAGTCGCTCTCTCTCACGTCTCTGATGATCAGATAACAAGTCTTACTATAACTGTCAGGATTCCACCCTCATCCCGTCCAACGTCGCCTCCCACTCAATTCCATTCTCCTCCCTCTCATTCAATCACCCGGTCTCCTGAATACTAATCACCTTCACCTGAGCCTAATCACCAGCACTCCTTTATAACCCAACATGCATCACTCACCCGTTGTCTGATCACGTCATTCCATGACTACAGACTCTTCGAGCTCACTTCCGTGTCTTCCCAGATACCCTCCTGAGCTTCCTGAAACTCCACGCGTCATCACCAGCTGTTCACCATCTCCATCGGCGTCTTCATCCAGAGCAAGCCGGACTCCTCGCCTTTCAGCTAAGACTCTCCATTCCCCCGTGTCTTACAACCTACTTTCCTCTCGACGTCTGTAACAATAAAGCTGCATTGGAAACTCACCCCTCTGTTCCGTGTTTCAATACCTGACAGAAGATCAGACCACAATATGCAACGCTCTACGGATGCGCGAGAGGATCCACCGCTACCTATTCCCCCGGCTTCAGCTCCTCTGGCAGCGGAGTCCCTCCCGCGTACACCCGCAGCTTTGTTCTCTGCCTCTTCGAGTCCCATGGCCCGGCCCGCGCCCTACTCCGGTGAGGCGGAGGATTGCAGTGGGTTTCTCTTACAGACATCTCTATACTTCACCATGAATGAACATCAATTCTGTGGCGATCCTGCTCGGGTGGCCTTCCTCATATCACTGTTGTCCGGCCCCGCTCTTCAATGGGCTCAAGCCTTGTGGCATTCCGATTCTCCGGTAATTAAATCTCTCCCTGATTTTCTCCGTCACTTTAAAGAGGTGTTTGGCCAAACAGTGGCTTCTTTATCTGTTCACGATCAATTGTTCCAACTTCAACAAGGGAATTCTTCCGTGAACGCCTACGCTCTTCGCTTCCGCACCCTCGCCGCAGCTAGTGGATGGAACGAGCCCGCGTTAATCACCGCATTCCGCCAGGGGTTAAACCCGACGGTTCGTCAGCTGATTGTGGTGTATGATGATGTCATGGGCATCGAAAATCTCATCCAGAAAACCATTCGAGTTGCACAACTACTCACTGCTTGCGATCGGCCCACACACATGAGACCTTCCCCGCTGCCGGCAACAGACTCCTCCCCGGCCTCTCCTCCGGCTCCAATTCCTATGGAAGTCGACGCCTCTCATCTCTCCCCTTCTGAGCGCCAGCGACGAATGCAACAACATCTATGTTTATACTGTGCTTCTGACCAGCATATGCTCAGCAACTGCCCCGTTCGACCTCCGCGCCTAGCAGTGAGTTCAATTACTGTAACCCCTCCAGTAGAACATCTAGTGAAAACACGAGTACATCTCCTAACCCATAAACTGTGTATTCCAGCGCAAGCCCTCATCGATTCAGGCTCCGCGGGGAACTTCATCTCCTTCACCTGCCTTCAGAAGATGAATCTCAGCAGAAAACGACTAGATCACGATCTCTCTATTAACACCATCCAAGGCAAACCGCTAGGCCGAGGTCGTATCCGTTACTGCTCCCCCGTAATCACTCTTCAAATAGGATGTCTGCATTCTGAGAAAATTTCCTTTATGGTGCTGGAGGAGTCTACCGCTGAACTCATCCTGGGACGACCCTGGTTGATCCAACATCAACCCGTACTCTGCTGGAAAACCGGCGAAATCCTCCGATGGGGTAATGACTGTCACCACTCCTGTTTGAAATCTGTTAAGAAAATCTCTTCTTCCTCTTCCTCGCCAGACGTCTCCGAGGCCGCGGTTCCTGTGTTATCTGCAGTTGAAACCGGCCCCCAGACCCACGTCCAAGGTGAAATTCCAGTGGAGTACCGGACGTTCCAGGACGTCTTCAGTAAAGCACTGGCAACCAAGTTACCACCTCATCGGCCAGGGGACTGTGCAATTGACCTGCTACCCGGAGCTACACTTCCTAAGGGCCGAATATATCCCTTGTCCATCCCGGAACAAAGGGCCATGGAGGAGTATGTGGCAGAGGCATTACAGCAAGAGTTCATACGTCCATCCATCTCCCCGGCCGCCTCAAGCTTTTTCTTCGTGGCTAAGAAGGACGGGGGCTTGCGGCCCTGCATTGACTATCGTCACCTGAATTCACAAACCATCAAATTCCGCTATCCCCTTCCTCTGGTCCCTGCCGCTCTGGAACAGCTACGTGGCGCCCGCCTCTTTTCCAAGCTAGACCTGAGAAGTGCCTACAATCTGATACGAATCCGTCATGGCGATGAATGGAAGACTGCCTTCGTGACCCCCTCAGGCCACTACGAGTATCAGGTAATGCCGTTCGGCTTATCCAACGCTCCTGCCGTCTTCCAGAGCTACATGAACGAAGTTCTCCGGCCCTTCCTCAACCGGTTTGTCATTGTGTACATCGACGACATACTAATCTATTCTTCTTCCAGATCTGAGCATCATAATCATGTCCTTCAAGTACTACGAAAGCTACGAGAACACCAACTATACCTCAAATTGGAGAAGTGCGAGTTCCACACTTCAACCGTCCAGTTCCTGGGATACATCATCAGCCAAGAGGGAATCCAAATGGACCCGAGGAAGGTAGACGCCATTCAGGACTGGCCCATGCCAGCCACCATTAAAGAACTCCAGCGCTTCCTAGGATTTGCAAATTTCTACAGACGTTTCATCCAGAACTACAGTCACCTCAGCTCTCCCCTCACATCTGCTCTGAAGGGCCGGCCCAAGTCCCTGTCCTTGACACCCGCAGCCATGGAAGCATTCCAACAACTAAAGGACTCTTTCTCCTCAGCACCTGTTTTAGCTCATCCCAACCCAGAACTTCCGTTCATCGTGGAAGTTGATGCTTCATCTACTGGTGTAGGAGCAGTACTGTCTCAGCGGCAGGGCGAACCCCCCATACTCCATCCATGCGCCTTCTTCTCCAGGAAACTTGCCCCGGCGGAGCAGAATTATGATATTGGAAACCGTGAGCTACTCGCCATCAAGCTAGCCCTTGAGGAATGGAGACACTGGCTGGAGGGGGCTAATCACCAGTTTGAGGTAATTACTGACCACAGAAACCTTGAATACCTTCGTGAAACTAAAAGACTGAATCCAAGACAAGCCCGCTGGGCTCTCTTCTTCACCCGCTTCGACTTCACGGTATCATATCGCCCTGGAAGTAAGAATTGCAGAGCAGATGCCCTCTCCCGAATCCATCATGCTTCCTCGGACGAGGCCGAACCGGTTCCTATCCTCCCTCCAGCTCTCTTCATTAGTCCGATCATCTGGGACCTTGACGACCAGATCAATCAGGAAAACCTTCTCCATCCTGCTCCGCCGGGAGGGCCAGACGGGAGCAAATTCGTCCCTGAACACCTGAGAATCCCCCTTCTGGACTCGGCCCACTCTGTTCCGGGCACTGGACATCCGGGTAGCAAGCGGACCCTCTCACTCCTCCGTCAACGGTACTGGTGGCCCACCATCTCGGAGGACGTCGCAAGGTTCGTCAAAGGATGTTCAGTCTGTGCCATCGTCAATACCCCGAGGAGACTGCCTGAGGGAAAATTATTGCCTCTACCGATTCCGCGTCGTCCATGGTCCCACATCGGAATCGATTTCATGACCGACCTTCCTCCTTCTGATGGTTTCACGTGTGTACTAGTAGTGGTGGATCGTTTCTCAAAGGGCTGCAAGTTAATCCCGCTAGCTGGCCTCCCTACTGCACTCGTGACCGCAGAAGCCCTCTTCCATAATGTCTTCCGGAACTTCGGAATTCCAGAAGACATAGTCTCGGACAGGGGACCCCAGTTCATCTCCAGAGTCTGGCGTGCCTTCTTCCGGCTCCTCGGGGTAACTGTCAGTCTATCTTCAGGATACCATCCACAGACTAATGGCCAAACTGAACGCAAGATCCAAGAGATTAGTCGATATCTGCGGACCTACTGCCACCAGTACCAGGACAGCTGGAACCAATACCTCCCCTGGGCGGAATATGCCCAAAATTCCCTGCGACAGTCCACCACCGGGCTCACCCCTTTTCAATGCATACTGGGATACCAGCCACCTCTCTTCCCCTGGTCGGGTGAGCCCTCAGAGGTTCCAGCTGTCGACTTCTGGTTCCATCAGAGCGAGGGGGTATGGGACTCAGCTCACGTTCAACTCCAACAGGCAGTCAGAAGGCACAAAACACAAGCTGACCGTCGAAGACTAAAAACTCCTATTTATCAACCAGGACAGAAGGTTTGGCTCTCTTCTAGAGATATTCGACTCAGACTGCCCTGTCGTAAACTGAATCCTCGGTTCATTGGACCATTCCCCATCGAGAGACAGTTGAACGAAGTCACCTACAGACTCAAGCTACCCCGACAGTATCGTATATCTCCCTCGTTTCATGTTTCGCTGTTAAAACCCTTCATTGAACCGGTCTCCCCTTGTCCCTCAGATGACCCCTCGGTGGATGTACCTCCTCCTCCGGTGCCTGTGGAGGATGAACCCATCTATGGGATCCGGACCATCTTGGACTCTCGGCGGCGAGGTCCCCGACTGGAGTACCTCATCGACTGGGAGGATTACGGACCTGAGGAACGATGCTGGGTACTTCGTGATGACGTCCTAGATCCGACGCTCCTCTCTCAGTTTCACGAGGAACATCCGGATCGTCCTGCACCCAGAGGTCGGGGTAGACCTCGTCGCCGACAACATCCTTCGCAGGCGTCAAGAGCCGCCTCGGGAGGAGGGGGTACTGTCAGGATTCCACCCTCATCCCGTCCAACGTCGCCTCCCACTCAATTCCATTCTCCTCCCTCTCATTCAATCACCCGGTCTCCTGAATACTAATCACCTTCACCTGAGCCTAATCACCAGCACTCCTTTATAACCCAACATGCATCACTCACCCGTTGTCTGATCACGTCATTCCATGACTACAGACTCTTCGAGCTCACTTCCGTGTCTTCCCAGATACCCTCCTGAGCTTCCTGAAACTCCACGCGTCATCACCAGCTGTTCACCATCTCCATCGGCGTCTTCATCCAGAGCAAGCCGGACTCCTCGCCTTTCAGCTAAGACTCTCCATTCCCCCGTGTCTTACAACCTACTTTCCTCTCGACGTCTGTAACAATAAAGCTGCATTGGAAACTCACCCCTCTGTTCCGTGTTTCAATACCTGACAATAACATCTGTCCGTCACACGGCCTGAATACTCAGAGTCTGTTCTCAGATCCACAGGTTCACCATCTTTCTCTTTAGTGAACCAGAATCTGTCCTTTATATCATAGTAATATATTCCAGGTGGGTGTGTGATGTCACAGATTATATTCACTGTTGATCCTTTTGCAGCACAGACGTCAGTCTTGAAGTAATCCACTCTCCATCCATTCTGACTCTGTATCACTGTAACACAGCACATCAGGAACCACAGTCACACTCAGAACAACATCACAGGACACACTCTCATTGGTAGTTTACTGAAGAGAAAAGATATTATGAGAAATATGAAAATCATTGAGTTTATAGAAAGTAATGAAAGAGTCCACGATGTCCACATGGACTCTGCAGCTGGAAGGAACAGCGACGTATTGAACCTGTGGACCTGAAAAAGCTCAAGTTGAAGTATTAGAAGGGTTTGGTTGATGAGAAGAAGAGTGTCTTTGCTCTGTGCTCTTCTGTCTGTGGTCAGTCTGCTGCAGAGTGGAGATGGAAACTGTAGAGAAATGCAGAACTCTGAGGGGAACGATACTGTGACATATAGATCACACCTCACTGATGACTCAGCGCTCAGCATCCGGCTGTCAATCAACTATCTGTGACACGGATCAAAGTTACGAAATGTCCCAAAAATCCTTCAAGAAGAAGAACAAACGTCCTCAGAGTGAAAAACGGCCTCTTAATGCAAAGAAACGCTGCTGAGCGGTTAGAGGACGTTCAACAGGGACAAATCCTTCAGAGCGTTTCTCCCTTGTTAATGTTTAGTCACTAATTGTGTTTCATGACATCAGACCTGTGTATTAACTGAAAACATGGGGTCCGATCAGTAAATGCAAATGCGCACAGAGAAATTGTTTTTCACGGAGATTAAATGTTGGTTAAAGAGTTGCCAAAACTACCATCAATGCTGCCAACATAACCGGGACCCCAATTTGAACCTTTCACAATAAGATGTCCCGCTTCAACACCGCCAAATTACACAATAAAAGAGCTTTCATCGTCGCCCGAGTCTTCTTCTTTCTCTCATCAAATTAACTTTGCTGCAGTAGTTAGACTTGTACATTTCTGAATATATTCATGAGATTTGACACTTAGATTTGTTGACATGTAGGAATGAACATTATTAACATTTTAGAGGTGATCAACAAAGCGTAATAACGGAAACAGCGTGAAGGGCGTGTGTCCAGGCCTCCGCAATTCACATCACGCGTCATTTATCTGACGCTTTTATCCAAAGCCACTTACAATCAGAACATTTCAACCATAAGGACACAAACTCAGAAGAACAAGAAACAAGAAAGTGTGATTTCATCAAATAAGCTGATGTACAACTCGCTGTAGATAAGAACCATTATAAGTCCAATGTGCTACAAATACATTCACAAACAAATGAGTATAAATCGCAATTTATTCACGTGTGTCCTGGAATGCATTTGTAAATCGAATATATTTGTGAATCTTTCTCTTTGCATTGCATGTGAATCTTTCTGTGTGCATTTGCAACTATTGACACCGATCGGACGCCATAAAAACACAGCTCCCTGTGTGTGTGTGAGGTGTGTAACGGCCTCACAATATAAATGTAGAAGTACAGTACCTTGTACAGAGAGAAGGAAGACGACTAATCCACCGGCTGATGGACTCATAGCTGCTCCTCTGTGTTCAATCAGCAGATCAGAAACTCTTTATTCAGTAAGTCACCAGAAACACGTCTACATTAAAGAGGAGGCCGATGTCTCTGAGGTCAGCTCGTCTCTTCTGGAGTTGGTAACAAGCTGCTGTTCAACACCCAGCAGAGCTTCCTTCCTCTTTCCGTCATTAGTGTGCATGAGCTGCAGAACAAGAAGCTGCTTTAATGTTAACGTCTTACTTCTGCTACAAGGAAACATCATAAAAGTGTTGTTAATATGTGAAGATCATCTTGATGAACCTGTAAGCAGCATAAACGTCTCTTCATTCTCTGTAATAATTCACATTAAGTGAAAGGCTGCAGTGTGACGTCCTCCTGTTAACATGTAGATAAATATGTCCTCTCTGCAGCTCTTCATACGTCTTCCTCACATTCACTGCAGGACACAAACAACACAAACAAGCTGTCAACTCACACAAATGTTGCTTTATTCATTTAATGTTCACACATTTCCATTACAATATGAAAGTGTCTGTTGAGGACAGTGTGTAGTGTTTAGTGACATCTAGTGGTGAGGTTGCAGACTGCAGACTCCTCCCTTTAAGTCCTTCAGGTAACGTGGAGATGAACAAAGGCTCTCAGGAGCCGGTGAAGAGGACCTGCTTTCGGTGAACATATGAAGCGCTCCTTCACACAAAAAGAGGTTTCTTAGTGATGAGCATCACATTTCAGTTAGATCAGCGGTTCCCAAACTCCAGAACGCCGCGGCCCACTTTGAAATCTGAAAATCTTTGGCGGCCCAAACCTTTAATCACAACTCTGATCAAAACATGAACTAGAGATGATTAAATGACCTTAAGAATTTAACCCATTTAACCGTTTTCTCCGGAGCTCACGTGCCGTGTTTTCCGCACAATAAGGCGCATCAGATCCTGCAGTCAGACGTTTAGCGTCGGGGCGGGTGGATGGCGGGTGGATGGCGGGTGGATGGCGGGTGGATGGGGGGAGGTGGAGACGGTGCTTTCAGGGTCCGATCGATGCCGCCGCCCCCCTCGCCATCCACGCCTTAAATCTCCGGCTGCTTTTAGAATAACTTATTTCCCCGTTAAGACGGTTCAGCTCCTGTAGAGAAAAGGGCGCCGTCTCTCGCTCTTTAATCTCATGAAGTGCTCGGAGAGAACGACAGCTTCGTTTCTCCGACGCGCCCTGAAAGCAGCTCCGTATCCCGCTCAGCGTCTCGCCGTCGTAGACGAGCTTTGGCGTGTTTGGCAGAGTGAACAACCAGTACGGATCAACCGATCAACCAATTGATCCGTGTATAAGAATCCGGATTATAAGGCACTGTCGTTTTGTGAGGAAGTTAAAGGCTCTTAAATGCGCCTTGGAGTCCGGACAACGCGGTATATTGACTTTAATACTACAAGAGGGCGCCGCGTTTGTTGAACAACGACAGGCGGACAAGAGGAGCCGTTTGGAGCGAGAGCCTTATTGTTTTATTAATCTGTCCGTTTAAATTGTTTGTGCTTCATCAACTAATGTTTCAAATAACTAATGTGCCGCATCATAGATATTTTTATATTATTCAAACTTTTCAAAATTGAAAATTAAAAACATTTTATTTATTTATTGTAAATGACCTCTCGCGGCCCACCTGCAGTACCTTCGCGGCCCACCAGGTGCCTCACTGGACCCGTGTTCAGAGGTGTCAAAAGCCCGTCGCGACAGGACAGGCAAACCAAGCAATTGCTCGGGGCCCCGAGCTGGCCAGGGGCCCCGAGACAACGACTGGTTAAGAGTCAAATGCAACGACAAACTGCGTGAGCGCCCCTTGATCGTCAATGCAGTAAAGTGCAATGACACGTTATCGGGATCCCCCCTCGAGGGGCCCCTCGTGGTGTCACAACAACCGGGAGTTTTTCGCGCGTCATTGACTTAGGAGGCTGTGATTGGACAACGGAACTGGAGCTGTCACGGTCGGGACAAATCAAAAATGCCCATAATTCGGGATGTCCCGCGTAATACGGGACGGTTGGCAACCCGAGCCCGGCATCATGAAGCGGAGTTACGCTTCAGGAAGCAAAAAAAGAAGAAAAAGGAAGTTTTACATGTTTGTGAGAACTGAAAAAAAACTAATGTGAGTGTGAGTGTGTTTTTAAGTATGTTGGATTTAGTTATTGTGCACTTTTTTGATGTATATTTGATTTTATGGTAGTGTGCAAATGTTAAATTGTTAAATTTCATGCACATTATGTTTATACACTGTAAACCCTTTTTTATTTTAAACTTTATGGCTGTGCTGTGGTTCCTGTAGGTTTTGCGTGCGTGCAGCGGGGGCTTGGGGGGGCCTCCATGTCCATTTTGCTTGGGGCCCCCAAATTCCTTCAAACGGCCCTGGTCAAAAGTATTTACATACGTTACTCAAGTAGAAGTATAGATACTAGGGTTTAAAAGTATCAACTCAAGCTTTTTATTTAAGTAAAAGTATAAAAGTACCGGTTTCAAAACTACTTAAATTATAAAACTAAAAGTAATTTAAGGCGGAACAAATTCCATTAAACTCCTAATGTGTAACCTGAACACAGAACATGTCAGTCCGGTACAACATATCGGACGGTGCCTTCAGATCACGTCACCTGCCATTCGGATGATGGAACATGGCGATATTCAGAGAGGCTGAAACAACAGAGGGACGAATGTATCGACCCGCGTGCTGCAGAACCTAAACCGATGAAACCAGAACCCGTTTTCCAGTGACGGCTTAATGACACGAGTCGGAGGACGGACACACAGGTTGTTCCCATTGATCAGGTCACGGGTGTCAAACTCATTTCAGGTTCGGGCCAGATACCGCCCACTTCGACCGAACGCGGGCCAGACTATTACAATCATAGGGAGGCGTGGCGCTGACGATCCGACCGGCGGTGGGGGTATGTGGTGGCGGGCGGGGTTTGGCTCAGCTGCAGAGGGGACGGAGAAGGGAGTGGCTCGGGGAACGGTGCCCGGGGGAGGCATTATTGGCCTCAGGTGGGATTAATCAGTGCGTGTGTTTCGTACTTAAGAAGGAGAGATCCGGCGAGTGTGAGAGCGAGCCAGGCGAGGAAGCCGGAGCCGCACGGCTAAATAAAAGATTGTTTATTGAAAACATCCTGCTGCATCCTCGTCATTCCGGGACCCCCATAGGACCAACACGTCACAGAGACCATTTACTCATAAAATACATTTTATTTCTGCTCTTTGTCCTTTAATCCCATGAAGAAAGACTTGATAAGTGATCAGTATTTCTTAAAGCCAATTTATTGGATTTCAATGAAATCACACACACAAGTAATGTAGCAGCACAGCTATAATTAAAGCATCATGAATATTCTGCTACAAGCCACTAATTCTGATGGTTTAAGGCAAGTTTAACAGTAAAACACATTTCAGCAACAATGAAAGTCAAAGTTCTCTACCAATGCAATTAAGAATAAAAGAACATTTAACATAAAAACAGTGATTCAAGAGCAAAGAGAATGAAATAAAAACTACAGTTTTAACTTTGTAAAGACCTCAGATAATAACTTGTGGTAATGAAGGGAAATGTGTCCACTGGTTCCTGTCTCCGTCCAGGTGAGTCTCCCTCTGGTTTCACTGCATCTGAAGAAGATCACATGAAGTTATTCCTCAGAAACGGAAGCAGGAAGTTGTTTTGAGTTGCAGCAGACTGACACCTGGCTGACCTTCACACCTGGTCCTCCTGCTCCTCTGGGTCTTCTCTCTGTGCTGCCATGTCTGAGAGGTCCTCATACTCAGGATGAAGGTCCATCTGATGGAGAGACGATGAGAGTCAAAGGCCTCAGAGAAGCAGTTCAGATACAACCGACCCTCGGCTAAGCCCCTCCCCCAACGCACACTGTACATTCCTACGTTAGCAACCGTAACTAGGGACCAGAGGCCTTTAGAGGGTTGATGTCACTTATGGATTAAACATGTGGAAGACTGAATCCATCAACGACCAATAAAAACTCCTTTGTTTGCTCCGAGGTAAGATGCTAATGACGTTAGCTAGCTTAGCATTCAATTCATTTTATTTTGTAGAGCCCAAAATCGCAGATTACAAATTAGCCTCAGAGGGCTTTACAGCCTGAACACATACGACATCCTCGGCCCTGAAACCCTCCATCGGCACAGAGAAACTCCCCAAACAATGAAAAAACTCTTCCAAGAGGGAAAAAGGGAAGAAACCTCAGTGAGAAGATCAGAGGAGGATCCGTCTCCTGATGGACAGACTACAACGATGTCATGTGTACAGAATGAACAATGTATAATACATGAGACTATATGACAGGAAGGATGAATATAAATTATTCTCATTAATGTGTGATGTGTGAGATCCTTGTTTGTTGCTGGTGTGAAACAACAAGTACAACTAGAAACGTTTGCAAGACCTTTAGTTGTTGTGGCTTAAAAGCATCCCAACAAATATTAAAGAAAGGACTAAAGCTCATATGAAGCATTCCAACAATAACATTAAGCCTGCAGGAGAACATGCAGTGTGGTTTGTTGCAGCAAGACTCTCTACGATGACCCTTTGGTGAGTTCTGTCTCTGAGGACAAATGTCTCACCTCCACAGCCTCTCTGGACTCATGTGGTTCAGTGGTGGAGCTCACAGCTTTCTTCTTCCTGCATTCAGTCATAAAACAAACAGATACACAAATAGAGTCAACAAATAAACCTTTATCTTCACTATTGAAGGACCTTTTCAAAGTAAAAGCTCAGTGAGGATGAGTTCTAGTTGTTTTACCTCGTCCACAGACAGAAGACAAGCAGAAGAATCAGCATCACAGAGACCAGAGTCCACCTGGTGATGTGAATTATCCTTGTTGTTCTACCAACAGCTGGAGACACACAGTTATTAGACAAACAGCACGTTACCTCATCAGAAGGACTTGATTCATGGATAAACGTGCAGGAGATGCTGTTTGTTGATCAGACGATTCCTGTCATGGAGAAACTCACCAGACTCAGTAATCAGAAGTAAGGTGGAGTTACTACGTCCCATCTCGTTCTGGGCTTCACAGTAATAATTCCCACTGTGTTCAGCTGTGAAGTCAGTGATGGTGAAGATCTGTCCTGATGCTCGTGGTGAGTCTTCATGCTCCTTGTACCAGGTGTAGTTAGCTGCTGGGTTAGCATCAGTGCTACAGGTCAGAGTCACTGAATCGCCCTCCAGCATCTCAGCAGAGGGACTCACTGACACAGAGGGACGCTGTGGACCATCTGGAGGAGACGTGTCAACATATTGTTACAAGTTAGAGTTCAATAAATAGACGTTAATAACAAAACACTACCTCCGTAGTGATTATGTTGCTTTTAAAAAGGTTGTTTCACTCACATTTCACATCGATAGAGATGAAGTCAGACGTCTTCCTCCCCAGCTGGTTCTCAGCTGTACAGGAATAATTTCCAGAGTCAGAGGACTGGATGGAGCTGAAGACCAGCTGAGGTTCTTCACTGAGAAGACGAGGGTCTGACGTTCCATCCTCTTTGTACCAGGTGTAGCTAGCTGCTGGGTTAGCATCAGCGCTACAGGTCAGAGTCACTGAATCGCCCTCCAGCATCTCAGCAGAGGGACTCACTGACACAGAGGGACGCTGTGGACCATCTGGTGGAGACGTGAATAAACATACTAAGAGGTTAGAAGATGTTAGCGTAGATAGTTGATCATTTGAATGAATACTTGTGTGTCTTTCTCTCAGACTATCTCTAGTATTCATCACAGCAGCTGTCACAGGTGAGACTCCTGCTGGTGTAAAGTGACAATAAGCAGCCTTTAATCCTTTGTAATGTTCATATCTCCACACATTCTTCTCTTTAGATGCTGCTTGTGTCCTTAGCTCAGTCTGTCCTCTCACTTCTAGTTGTTGTAGGAGTTATTGATTGTTTCCTCCACCAGCTGACACGTCACTTCTACTTATGTTCTGGAATAATTCACTTGAGTCTTTATGAAAATCACATTATTCTGTCTGCTGATGGTTTATATTTGTGTTTCTATTAATAAGAGAATGACATAAATAAAGATCTGTGTCTCCTTTAACATTTAGACTCCAGTGTGTTTACAGCTGTGATTAGAATCATATTGTTGTGTCAGTGTGTGAGTGACTCTTCTACACGTAGACTGCAGGGGCCGGGGATTGAACCAGCAACCCTCTGGTCAGTGGACCACGGCTCCACCTCCTGAGGAACGTTGTGCTTCATCTTTTTGATGCCTCTAGTTTACATGCAGCGGTCTGGTGCCTCCATGTGAGATGTTGTTGAAGCTCCACAGGCCGACACAGTGGAGTGAACTTACACACTGCAGGAGAATCTTCACCAGAAGATCCAATTAAATAACAGGAATATCTGTCTGTAGAACCAGAGGAGACTAGAAGAGAAGATCCTGTCTCGATGTTCTCTTCATTCTTGTACCAGACGTATTCAGCACGATCAGACAGAACACAGCTGCTGTGACACGTCAGCTCCAACCAGGTAGAATCTGATCTTCTCACCTGCACCTGGAGACCTGAATCTGTGAATATTATTTATTAAAGTGTCAACATTCACAGAAGACATTTATACTCTAGTTTTCTAGATGTTGAACATTTGTAGATGATTAATATGTGAATTAAAATGTTACCTGTGACAGACAAAGTGACTCCAGGTGAACCAGTATATTTCTCTCCTGGTTTGTTTGTCATGAATGTGAATTTGTACTCAGCTGAGTCGCTCTCTCTCACGTCTCTGATGATCAGATAACAAGTCTTACTATAACATCTGTCCGTCACACGGCCTGAATACTCAGAGTCTGTTCTCAGATCCACAGGTTCACCATCTTTCTCTTTAGTGAACCAGAATCTGTCCTTTATATCATAGTAATATATTCCAGGTGGGTGTGTGATGTCACAGATTATATTCACTGTTGATCCTTTTGCAGCACAGACGTCAGTCTTGAAGTAATCCACTCTCCATCCATTCTGACTCTGTATCACTGTAACACAGCACATCAGGAACCACAGTCACACTCAGAACAACATCACAGGACACACTCTCATTGGTAGTTTACTGAAGAGAAAAGATATTATGAGAAATATGAAAATCATTGAGTTTATAGAAAGTAATGAAAGAGTCCACGATGTCCACATGGACTCTGCAGCTGGAAGGAACAGCGACGTATTGAACCTGTGGACCTGAAAAAGCTCAAGTTGAAGTATTAGAAGGGTTTGGTTGATGAGAAGAAGAGTGTCTTTGCTCTGTGCTCTTCTGTCTGTGGTCAGTCTGCTGCAGAGTGGAGATGGAAACTGTAGAGAAATGCAGAACTCTGAGGGGAACGATACTGTGACATATAGATCACACCTCACTGATGACTCAGCGCTCAGCATCCGGCTGTCAATCAACTATCTGTGACACGGATCAAAGTTACGAAATGTCCCAAAAATCCTTCAAGAAGAAGAACAAACGTCCTCAGAGTGAAAAACGGCCTCTTAATGCAAAGAAACGCTGCTGAGCGGTTAGAGGACGTTCAACAGGGACAAATCCTTCAGAGCGTTTCTCCCTTGTTAATGTTTAGTCACTAATTGTGTTTCATGACATCAGACCTGTGTATTAACTGAAAACATGGGGTCCGATCAGTAAATGCAAATGCGCACAGAGAAATTGTTTTTCACGGAGATTAAATGTTGGTTAAAGAGTTGCCAAAACTACCATCAATGCTGCCAACATAACCGGGACCCCAATTTGAACCTTTCACAATAAGATGTCCCGCTTCAACACCGCCAAATTACACAATAAAAGAGCTTTCATCGTCGCCCGAGTCTTCTTCTTTCTCTCATCAAATTAACTTTGCTGCAGTAGTTAGACTTGTACATTTCTGAATATATTCATGAGATTTGACACTTAGATTTGTTGACATGTAGGAATGAACATTATTAACATTTTAGAGGTGATCAACAAAGCGTAATAACGGAAACAGCGTGAAGGGCGTGTGTCCAGGCCTCCGCAATTCACATCACGCGTCATTTATCTGACGCTTTTATCCAAAGCCACTTACAATCAGAACATTTCAACCATAAGGACACAAACTCAGAAGAACAAGAAACAAGAAAGTGTGATTTCATCAAATAAGCTGATGTACAACTCGCTGTAGATAAGAACCATTATAAGTCCAATGTGCTACAAATACATTCACAAACAAATGAGTATAAATCGCAATTTATTCACGTGTGTCCTGGAATGCATTTGTAAATCGAATATATTTGTGAATCTTTCTCTTTGCATTGCATGTGAATCTTTCTGTGTGCATTTGCAACTATTGACACCGATCGGACGCCATAAAAACACAGCTCCCTGTGTGTGTGTGAGGTGTGTAACGGCCTCACAATATAAATGTAGAAGTACAGTACCTTGTACAGAGAGAAGGAAGACGACTAATCCACCGGCTGATGGACTCATAGCTGCTCCTCTGTGTTCAATCAGCAGATCAGAAACTCTTTATTCAGTAAGTCACCAGAAACACGTCTACATTAAAGAGGAGGCCGATGTCTCTGAGGTCAGCTCGTCTCTTCTGGAGTTGGTAACAAGCTGCTGTTCAACACCCAGCAGAGCTTCCTTCCTCTTTCCGTCATTAGTGTGCATGAGCTGCAGAACAAGAAGCTGCTTTAATGTTAACGTCTTACTTCTGCTACAAGGAAACATCATAAAAGTGTTGTTAATATGTGAAGATCATCTTGATGAACCTGTAAGCAGCATAAACGTCTCTTCATTCTCTGTAATAATTCACATTAAGTGAAAGGCTGCAGTGTGACGTCCTCCTGTTAACATGTAGATAAATATGTCCTCTCTGCAGCTCTTCATACGTCTTCCTCACATTCACTGCAGGACACAAACAACACAAACAAGCTGTCAACTCACACAAATGTTGCTTTATTCATTTAATGTTCACACATTTCCATTACAATATGAAAGTGTCTGTTGAGGACAGTGTGTAGTGTTTAGTGACATCTAGTGGTGAGGTTGCAGACTGCAGACTCCTCCCTTTAAGTCCTTCAGGTAACGTGGAGATGAACAAAGGCTCTCAGGAGCCGGTGAAGAGGACCTGCTTTCGGTGAACATATGAAGCGCTCCTTCACACAAAAAGAGGTTTCTTAGTGATGAGCATCACATTTCAGTTAGATCAGCGGTTCCCAAACTCCAGAACGCCGCGGCCCACTTTGAAATCTGAAAATCTTTGGCGGCCCAAACCTTTAATCACAACTCTGATCAAAACATGAACTAGAGATGATTAAATGACCTTAAGAATTTAACCCATTTAACCGTTTTCTCCGGAGCTCACGTGCCGTGTTTTCCGCACAATAAGGCGCATCAGATCCTGCAGTCAGACGTTTAGCGTCGGGGCGGGTGGATGGCGGGTGGATGGCGGGTGGATGGCGGGTGGATGGGGGGAGGTGGAGACGGTGCTTTCAGGGTCCGATCGATGCCGCCGCCCCCCTCGCCATCCACGCCTTAAATCTCCGGCTGCTTTTAGAATAACTTATTTCCCCGTTAAGACGGTTCAGCTCCTGTAGAGAAAAGGGCGCCGTCTCTCGCTCTTTAATCTCATGAAGTGCTCGGAGAGAACGACAGCTTCGTTTCTCCGACGCGCCCTGAAAGCAGCTCCGTATCCCGCTCAGCGTCTCGCCGTCGTAGACGAGCTTTGGCGTGTTTGGCAGAGTGAACAACCAGTACGGATCAACCGATCAACCAATTGATCCGTGTATAAGAATCCGGATTATAAGGCACTGTCGTTTTGTGAGGAAGTTAAAGGCTCTTAAATGCGCCTTGGAGTCCGGACAACGCGGTATATTGACTTTAATACTACAAGAGGGCGCCGCGTTTGTTGAACAACGACAGGCGGACAAGAGGAGCCGTTTGGAGCGAGAGCCTTATTGTTTTATTAATCTGTCCGTTTAAATTGTTTGTGCTTCATCAACTAATGTTTCAAATAACTAATGTGCCGCATCATAGATATTTTTATATTATTCAAACTTTTCAAAATTGAAAATTAAAAACATTTTATTTATTTATTGTAAATGACCTCTCGCGGCCCACCTGCAGTACCTTCGCGGCCCACCAGGTGCCTCACTGGACCCGTGTTCAGAGGTGTCAAAAGCCCGTCGCGACAGGACAGGCAAACCAAGCAATTGCTCGGGGCCCCGAGCTGGCCAGGGGCCCCGAGACAACGACTGGTTAAGAGTCAAATGCAACGACAAACTGCGTGAGCGCCCCTTGATCGTCAATGCAGTAAAGTGCAATGACACGTTATCGGGATCCCCCCTCGAGGGGCCCCTCGTGGTGTCACAACAACCGGGAGTTTTTCGCGCGTCATTGACTTAGGAGGCTGTGATTGGACAACGGAACTGGAGCTGTCACGGTCGGGACAAATCAAAAATGCCCATAATTCGGGATGTCCCGCGTAATACGGGACGGTTGGCAACCCGAGCCCGGCATCATGAAGCGGAGTTACGCTTCAGGAAGCAAAAAAAGAAGAAAAAGGAAGTTTTACATGTTTGTGAGAACTGAAAAAAAACTAATGTGAGTGTGAGTGTGTTTTTAAGTATGTTGGATTTAGTTATTGTGCACTTTTTTGATGTATATTTGATTTTATGGTAGTGTGCAAATGTTAAATTGTTAAATTTCATGCACATTATGTTTATACACTGTAAACCCTTTTTTATTTTAAACTTTATGGCTGTGCTGTGGTTCCTGTAGGTTTTGCGTGCGTGCAGCGGGGGCTTGGGGGGGCCTCCATGTCCATTTTGCTTGGGGCCCCCAAATTCCTTCAAACGGCCCTGGTCAAAAGTATTTACATACGTTACTCAAGTAGAAGTATAGATACTAGGGTTTAAAAGTATCAACTCAAGCTTTTTATTTAAGTAAAAGTATAAAAGTACCGGTTTCAAAACTACTTAAATTATAAAACTAAAAGTAATTTAAGGCGGAACAAATTCCATTAAACTCCTAATGTGTAACCTGAACACAGAACATGTCAGTCCGGTACAACATATCGGACGGTGCCTTCAGATCACGTCACCTGCCATTCGGATGATGGAACATGGCGATATTCAGAGAGGCTGAAACAACAGAGGGACGAATGTATCGACCCGCGTGCTGCAGAACCTAAACCGATGAAACCAGAACCCGTTTTCCAGTGACGGCTTAATGACACGAGTCGGAGGACGGACACACAGGTTGTTCCCATTGATCAGGTCACGGGTGTCAAACTCATTTCAGGTTCGGGCCAGATACCGCCCACTTCGACCGAACGCGGGCCAGACTATTACAATCATAGGGAGGCGTGGCGCTGACGATCCGACCGGCGGTGGGGGTATGTGGTGGCGGGCGGGGTTTGGCTCAGCTGCAGAGGGGACGGAGAAGGGAGTGGCTCGGGGAACGGTGCCCGGGGGAGGCATTATTGGCCTCAGGTGGGATTAATCAGTGCGTGTGTTTCGTACTTAAGAAGGAGAGATCCGGCGAGTGTGAGAGCGAGCCAGGCGAGGAAGCCGGAGCCGCACGGCTAAATAAAAGATTGTTTATTGAAAACATCCTGCTGCATCCTCGTCATTCCGGGACCCCCATAGGACCAACACGTCACAGAGACCATTTACTCATAAAATACATTTTATTTCTGCTCTTTGTCCTTTAATCCCATGAAGAAAGACTTGATAAGTGATCAGTATTTCTTAAAGCCAATTTATTGGATTTCAATGAAATCACACACACAAGTAATGTAGCAGCACAGCTATAATTAAAGCATCATGAATATTCTGCTACAAGCCACTAATTCTGATGGTTTAAGGCAAGTTTAACAGTAAAACACATTTCAGCAACAATGAAAGTCAAAGTTCTCTACCAATGCAATTAAGAATAAAAGAACATTTAACATAAAAACAGTGATTCAAGAGCAAAGAGAATGAAATAAAAACTACAGTTTTAACTTTGTAAAGACCTCAGATAATAACTTGTGGTAATGAAGGGAAATGTGTCCACTGGTTCCTGTCTCCGTCCAGGTGAGTCTCCCTCTGGTTTCACTGCATCTGAAGAAGATCACATGAAGTTATTCCTCAGAAACGGAAGCAGGAAGTTGTTTTGAGTTGCAGCAGACTGACACCTGGCTGACCTTCACACCTGGTCCTCCTGCTCCTCTGGGTCTTCTCTCTGTGCTGCCATGTCTGAGAGGTCCTCATACTCAGGATGAAGGTCCATCTGATGGAGAGACGATGAGAGTCAAAGGCCTCAGAGAAGCAGTTCAGATACAACCGACCCTCGGCTAAGCCCCTCCCCCAACGCACACTGTACATTCCTACGTTAGCAACCGTAACTAGGGACCAGAGGCCTTTAGAGGGTTGATGTCACTTATGGATTAAACATGTGGAAGACTGAATCCATCAACGACCAATAAAAACTCCTTTGTTTGCTCCGAGGTAAGATGCTAATGACGTTAGCTAGCTTAGCATTCAATTCATTTTATTTTGTAGAGCCCAAAATCGCAGATTACAAATTAGCCTCAGAGGGCTTTACAGCCTGAACACATACGACATCCTCGGCCCTGAAACCCTCCATCGGCACAGAGAAACTCCCCAAACAATGAAAAAACTCTTCCAAGAGGGAAAAAGGGAAGAAACCTCAGTGAGAAGATCAGAGGAGGATCCGTCTCCTGATGGACAGACTACAACGATGTCATGTGTACAGAATGAACAATGTATAATACATGAGACTATATGACAGGAAGGATGAATATAAATTATTCTCATTAATGTGTGATGTGTGAGATCCTTGTTTGTTGCTGGTGTGAAACAACAAGTACAACTAGAAACGTTTGCAAGACCTTTAGTTGTTGTGGCTTAAAAGCATCCCAACAAATATTAAAGAAAGGACTAAAGCTCATATGAAGCATTCCAACAATAACATTAAGCCTGCAGGAGAACATGCAGTGTGGTTTGTTGCAGCAAGACTCTCTACGATGACCCTTTGGTGAGTTCTGTCTCTGAGGACAAATGTCTCACCTCCACAGCCTCTCTGGACTCATGTGGTTCAGTGGTGGAGCTCACAGCTTTCTTCTTCCTGCATTCAGTCATAAAACAAACAGATACACAAATAGAGTCAACAAATATACCTTTATCTTCACTATTGAAGGACCTTTTCAAAGTAAAAGCTCAGTGAGGATGAGTTCTAGTTGTTTTACCTCGTCCACAGACAGAAGACAAGCAGAAGAATCAGCATCACAGAGACCAGAGTCCACCTGGTGATGTGAATTATCCTTGTTGTTCTACCAACAGCTGGAGACACACAGTTATTAGACAAACAGCACGTTACCTCATCAGAAGGACTTGATTCATGGATAAACGTGCAGGAGATGCTGTTTGTTGATCAGACGATTCCTGTCATGGAGAAACTCACCAGACTCAGTAATCAGAAGTAAGGTGGAGTTACTACGTCCCATCTCGTTCTGGGCTTCACAGTAATAATTCCCACTGTGTTCAGCTGTGAAGTCAGTGATGGTGAAGATCTGTCCTGATGCTCGTGGTGAGTCTTCATGCTCCTTGTACCAGGTGTAGTTAGCTGCTGGGTTAGCATCAGTGCTACAGGTCAGAGTCACTGAATCGCCCTCCAGCATCTCAGCAGAGGGACTCACTGACACAGAGGGACGCTGTGGACCATCTGGAGGAGACGTGTCAACATATTGTTACAAGTTAGAGTTCAATAAATAGACGTTAATAACAAAACACTACCTCCGTAGTGATTATGTTGCTTTTAAAAAGGTTGTTTCACTCACATTTCACATCGATAGAGATGAAGTCAGACGTCTTCCTCCCCAGCTGGTTCTCAGCTGTACAGGAATAATTTCCAGAGTCAGAGGACTGGATGGAGCTGAAGACCAGCTGAGGTTCTTCACTGAGAAGACGAGGGTCTGACGTTCCATCCTCTTTGTACCAGGTGTAGCTAGCTGCTGGGTTAGCATCAGCGCTACAGGTCAGAGTCACTGAATCGCCCTCCAGCATCTCAGCAGAGGGACTCACTGACACAGAGGGACGCTGTGGACCATCTGGTGGAGACGTGAATAAACATACTAAGAGGTTAGAAGATGTTAGCGTAGATAGTTGATCATTTGAATGAATACTTGTGTGTCTTTCTCTCAGACTATCTCTAGTATTCATCACAGCAGCTGTCACAGGTGAGACTCCTGCTGGTGTAAAGTGACAATAAGCAGCCTTTAATCCTTTGTAATGTTCATATCTCCACACATTCTTCTCTTTAGATGCTGCTTGTGTCCTTAGCTCAGTCTGTCCTCTCACTTCTAGTTGTTGTAGGAGTTATTGATTGTTTCCTCCACCAGCTGACACGTCACTTCTACTTATGTTCTGGAATAATTCACTTGAGTCTTTATGAAAATCACATTATTCTGTCTGCTGATGGTTTATATTTGTGTTTCTATTAATAAGAGAATGACATAAATAAAGATCTGTGTCTCCTTTAACATTTAGACTCCAGTGTGTTTACAGCTGTGATTAGAATCATATTGTTGTGTCAGTGTGTGAGTGACTCTTCTACACGTAGACTGCAGGGGCCGGGGATTGAACCAGCAACCCTCTGGTCAGTGGACCACGGCTCCACCTCCTGAGGAACGTTGTGCTTCATCTTTTTGATGCCTCTAGTTTACATGCAGCGGTCTGGTGCCTCCATGTGAGATGTTGGTGAAGCTCCACAGGCCGACACAGTGGAGTGAACTTACACACTGCAGGAGAATCTTCACCAGAAGATCCAATTAAATAACAGGAATATCTGTCTGTAGAACCAGAGGAGACTAGAAGAGAAGATCCTGTCTCGATGTTCTCTTCATTCTTGTACCAGACGTATTCAGGATGATCAGGCAGAACACAGCTGCTGTGACACGTCAGCTCCAACCAGGTAGAATCTGATCTTCTCACCTGCACCTGGAGACCTGAATCTGTGAATATTATTTATTAAAGTGTCAACATTCACAGAAGACATTTATACTCTAGTTTTCTAGATGTTGAACATTTGTAGATGATTAATATGTGAATTAAAATGTTACCTGTGACAGACAAAGTGACTCCAGGTGAACCAGTATATTTCTCTCCTGGTTTGTTTGTCATGAATGTGAATTTGTACTCAGCTGAGTCGCTCTCTCTCACGTCTCTGATGATCAGATAACAAGTCTTACTATAACATCTGTCCGTCACACGGCCTGAATACTCAGAGTCTGTTCTCAGATCCACAGGTTCACCATCTTTCTCTTTAGTGAACCAGAATCTGTCCTTTATATCATAGTAATATATTCCAGGTGGGTATGTGATGTCACAGATTATATTCACTGTTGATCCTTTTACAGTACAGACGTCAGTCTGCTGGTAATTCACTCTCCATCCATTCTGACTCTGTATCACTGTAACACAGCACATCAGGAACCACAGTCACACTCAGAACAACATCACAGGACACACTCTCATTGGTAGTTTACTGAAGAGAAAAGATATTATGAGAAATATGAAAATCATTGAGTTTATAGAAAGTAATGAAAGAGTCCACGATGTCCACATGGACTCTGCAGCTGGAAGGAACAGCGACGTATTGAACCTGTGGACCTGAAAAAGCTCAAGTTGAAGTATTAGAAGGGTTTGGTTGATGAGAAGAAGAGTGTCTTTGCTCTGTGCTCTTCTGTCTGTGGTCAGTCTGCTGCAGAGTGGAGATGGAAACTGTAGAGAAATGCAGAACTCTGAGGGGAACGATACTGTGACATATAGATCACACCTCACTGATGACTCAGCGCTCAGCATCCGGCTGTCAATCAACTATCTGTGACACGGATCAAAGTTACGAAATGTCCCAAAAATCCTTCAAGAAGAAGAACAAACGTCCTCAGAGTGAAAAACGGCCTCTTAATGCAAAGAAACGCTGCTGAGCGGTTAGAGGACGTTCAACAGGGACAAATCCTTCAGAGCGTTTCTCCCTTGTTAATGTTTAGTCACTAATTGTGTTTCATGACATCAGACCTGTGTATTAACTGAAAACATGGGGTCCGATCAGTAAATGCAAATGCGCACAGAGAAATTGTTTTTCACGGAGATTAAATGTTGGTTAAAGAGTTGCCAAAACTACCATCAATGCTGCCAACATAACCGGGACCCCAATTTGAACCTTTCACAATAAGATGTCCCGCTTCAACACCGCCAAATTACACAATAAAAGAGCTTTCATCGTCGCCCGAGTCTTCTTCTTTCTCTCATCAAATTAACTTTGCTGCAGTAGTTAGACTTGTACATTTCTGAATATATTCATGAGATTTGACACTTAGATTTGTTGACATGTAGGAATGAACATTATTAACATTTTAGAGGTGATCAACAAAGCGTAATAACGGAAACAGCGTGAAGGGCGTGTGTCCAGGCCTCCGCAATTCACATCACGCGTCATTTATCTGACGCTTTTATCCAAAGCCACTTACAATCAGAACATTTCAACCATCAGGACACAAACTCAGAAGAACAAGAAACAAGAAAGTGTGATTTCATCAAATAAGCCGATGTACAACTCGCTGTAGATAAGAACCATTATGAGTCCAATGTGCTACAAATACATTCACAAACAAATGAGCATAAATCACAATTTATTCATGTGTGTCCTGGAATGCATTTGTGAATCTTTCTGTGTGCATTTGCAACTATTGACACTGATCGGACGCCATAAAAACACAGCTCCCTGTGTGTGTGTGAGGTGTGTAACGGCCTCACAATATAAATGTAGAAGTACAGTACCTTGTACAGAGAGAAGGAAGACGACTAATCCACCGGCTGATGGACTCATAGCTGCTCCTCTGTGTTCAATCAGCAGATCAGAAACTCTTTATTCAGTAAGTCACCAGAAACACGTCTACATTAAAGAGGAGGCTGATGTCTCTGAGGTCAGCTCGTCTCTTCTGGAGTTGGTAACAAGCTGCTGTTCATCCCCAGCAGAGCTTCCTTCCTCTTTCCGTCATTAGTGTGCATGAGCTGCAGAACAAGAAGCTGCTTTAATGTTAACGTCTTACTTCTGCTAAAAGGAAACATCATAAAAGTGTTGTTAATATGTGAAGATCATCTTGATGAACCTGTAAGCAGCATAAACGTCTCTTCATTCTCTGTAATAATTCACATTAAGTGAAAGGCTGCAGTGTGACGTCCTCCTGTGCACATGTAGATAAATATGTCCTCTCTGCAGCTCTTCATACGTCTTCCTCACATTCACTGCAGGACACAAACAACACAAACAAGCTGTCAACTCACACAAGTGTTGCTTTATTCATTTAATGTTCACACATTTCCATTACAATATGAACATTGAAGCTGAGCAGCGCTGGACGCGTCCTCGCGCACGTCGCTGTTTAACGGCGCCGGGAATCTTTCAGCATTATTGAATTCCCTCATTCCAGGTTTGCAGAGCTTTAGTTTCTGCCCGTAGGAATCAGATGGACCAGGACGGCGCCACAGTGTCCCAGTGCAGTCTTGTCCTCTCCGGTGGGACATTTAATGAGCTGTCTGTACTTAGGAAGTTCACGGCTGAGATGTCCCCGAGGACAATAACTAAGGAGTCCCCCCTCAGAATGCGCTGCAGTCGCTGCACAGCTCATCTCTCTACGTGGCGTCTCAGGCCTCCAAGGAAATGCATGAAGACCACGTCCGGGCGTGAACCGGGAAGAAGCTTTGTGCGAATCATTTTCTCCACCTGGGCCGATATACGGCTGAACCCGGCAAAGATCGGTCTGCAGGCGCTAAAAAGGAGCGTTCCATGAGGAGGAGAATACGGGGACCTTCACCTCCTCATGGCGTCGGGTCAGTCTCACCAAGAACACACGGTTACTGAGACGGATCAAAGCATGTGGAAATCCTGAATACGAGTATGAGTCTTAAAATGAGTCAAGTTAGGTCAAAAAATACTAAGTAGTGAAATATTTTTCTCGTAAAAAAAAGTATAAAATTGTATATTTATTTGAAAACATGATCAATACAAGAAGACTTCAATCGTTCTAAAATTAAAATTTCAGCCTCATTTACATTATTCATTTAGTTGACGCTGTTATCCAAAGTGATGTACAATAAGTGCAATAAATCAATAAAGAGGGTACAGAACCAGAACCACAAGAACCAAGCAGCTTTCGAGACAGCCAAACTACAGACTTGGCAGCGTCATATCAGAAGAGGAGATCATCGCTCTTATTGTGAAAGGGTCCCTGTTATGACACACGTGGCTGGTGGACCAGGAGCTTCAGGGCCGAGTGATTTGAAAGTGCAGCTTCTGCAGACTGTCGGGGTCGGCCTCCGGCCCGTCTGCAGAGGTCACGTACCCCGGGTAGGTGTGGTGAAACCTTGGAGGCGGAGCTTCACCAGCTCCGTCCTGTGAAGGCGCCGCCTTCTCCTGAAGCAGCGGTATCAACTTGGCGTGAGCGTAGTCGATCTCAAAGCCCTCAAAAATAAGCCCCACCCCCCAGGCGCCCAGCGCCTCCTGCAGAACCCTGGCCGCCGTCCGGCTGGCCAGCACCAGTCCCACGTAGTCCTCTTGGTCCAGTCTGAATATGTCCGAGGTCAGAGGCCGGCGCGGGACCAGCACGGTGAAGCCGGTGGCGTTGGGGAACGGCGTGAGGAAGGCCACGTGACCCTCGTCCTCCCACACACGCCAGTGAGGCTCCTCCCCACGGACAATGCGCGAGAAGAGGCCCTGGTGAGCTGGGTCGGCCCCCAGGAAGGTGAGGTCGGCCGGGGCCTCGGGGGGGCGGATCTTGGTCTGGGTTCGGGTCAGGCTGGCGTCGCTCCAACGGGGAGCGTTCTTGGAGGTGCAGTAGCCCGGGTCGTTGTCGCTGTGTTCCCCGCCTTCCGACAGGTGGGGGCGCCACCCTGCATCTAGACCATGGAGGGGCAGGACCAGGATCTGAAAAGCCACATTGGAGCCTTTAGGAAGTGCAGACAGTTCACGGATAAAGATTAGTTTATAGAACCCTACATGATATGATGGTGATTTACAGGCGTCGTATGAAGGGAAGCAGTGATGATCACAATACTCAGTGTATGTAGCTCACCTGGGCCGGCCGGTCCCGGTGGGGTCGGCTCACCAGCGCACACCTGTGGACGCCCAGACGCTCGCACAGCAGTCCGGCCACCGCCCGCGCCCCCAGCAGCCAGGACAGGAAGACCGGCTCCTCCAGCTGGAAGACACCCACCCCCAGGCCGCCGGGCGCACCCCCCTCCAGGACCACAACGCCGGGGGTCCAGGGCCGCGGGTGGAGGTACGCCACCAGGCCCTCCGACTGCCAGACCACATGACGGGGGAGAGCGGAGGACATTCTGTAGGAGCCGGGCCAACAAATTGGACATTAAAACGGCGAATCCTGAATAAATCACTTCCTGTTCCCGTGATGTCGTCGCTTGACTGCTTTATTTGTATTGTTTATCATTACGTCATATATCTGTAATAATCAACATTTATATCACAATATGTATAAGAAAACTCATGTGCATGAAACGCGAGTATCCTCATGACGTCATCCCCATGGGACCGTCACGTGCTTCGTGGCTCGAGCTCCTAACGTTTTCCCCGCCGCACCGGTTCCCTCAGCGGGGGGTCCCGTTTAACCGCAGTCCGGCCGTGAGAGCGAACCGTGGGAACGAGCAGCGCGGACCCGACTTACCTTCTGACGAACGACCGCGCAACCTGCATCCGGGGCACCCGGGGCCGCTTCCGGGTCCCACCGACCTGCTGGCCGCCGCGGAACGACGCGCCGACGTCACTGAAAGAGGGAAACCAAACCAAACAGCCTGCTCGCCTTCTGTCTCGCACCTCTCCTGTCCTCCAGGGGGACACGGGACAGGTCTGAAGATGAGCTCACGGCGAGTTAGGAAATGGCCGACAGAACGCGGGCAGCGTCCACCGCGTTGCGTCATAATCACGCGACGGGTGACGTCACTGACGTGGGTCCGTGGAAGAAACTAACAAAAGGATACAAAAAACTACTAAATCGGTTATCATAAGACATGACATACACAGTTAGTCATTAGTTTAAATATTTATACACACACACACATATAAAATAAAATAATAAAATTCCAGCTAATGGGGCACTTTTCTCAAACAGGGCAAACGGGGCAGGTGCTTGAACACCACTAGGGGGTCTGTCCGTGCACGTGTGTGCCAGCAGCTGTAATACATTCTAAGACATAATAAAGTAAAGTAAAAATTAACTCCAGCGTAGTTATTGTGCAGAAGGGCGGTTAAGAACAGCTGAAAGGCAATGAATACACATGTGTGAAAGTTATCTTCCACTTGTTAACTTTGTTAAGTGACTACGTCAAGCTTATTAGATTAGATATATATTAACCTAAGAAATATAAAACGGAACTAGTTAGACTTCATTTAATCGCATACATGCTTCTAAAATGCATCAAAAGTATGTTCGAATGTAAAAACAAGTAAAAAAATTCAACATATTTGTATTTATAAAAATGAAATAAGACATATGTTCCAATGGAAAGAGGACATTTTCTAATTTTCTCTCAAAGGAAGAAAAAAAAGACGTTTATTGTCCTTTAAAAAATGTAATCAAACATAACCCCCCATCGGTCACTGACATGTAAGACTAAAGACTGTTTCCTTTCTAATGTTGACGTTTTCCAGCTGACCTACATCTCACAAACGGCCCGTGTTTAATGCCCAATGTGGGTCTATTTCGTCAGCTGTGTTTCGACGTCGCGCCTCCAACCAATCACCGACCCGACCCGAGCGGAGCAGCGCGCCGCTGTGCGTGATGCAGCTCGGTGTTCATTCACCACGTGCTGACACGTTTCCTCTGAGAGGTCGGAACGCGCCGATGCATAAAACAAACCCGCCCCCGCGGAGTGACACCGCGGACGCACATGACGGGCGGTGGCTCGGCTGCGTACATATAGCACAGGGACTCGCTCCGGCCGCGGTTCCTCGCCTCGCTCCGCTCCACGAACGTCCACCTCTCAGTGAACGCGCGCCCGCGTCAAAATGTCAGCTTAACGGCGTGCAGCGGCTCTCCTCGCATCGGCAACAACCCGGCAGTGCAGCGGCTAAGTGCACTGGCTATTTCCGGCAAAATGGCGTAAGTGTTTTTGTCTTGCTATCAGCAGTTTTAAACCCGCGCGAGAGCCTCAGCGTCATTGGGACTAGCGCTAGCTAGTGATGCTAACAGACCTGTGTTTAATGTGCTGTTGGCTTTTACGAGAGCCGGGACGTGAATCCCGAAGGGAACTTCTCCTGCTCAGTACCCGGCGATGGGGTCAAACTGCCGGCTGTCAGTGAAGGAAGTTCCCGCCGGCGGGGACAACTTTGCCCTCCCCGATATTCTTTTTAACCGTCGTGTCAGTTAACGACCATGACTTTTAAAGCCCCTCCATTTTAAACACTTTGTAGGTGTTCCTACGCGACAACGCGGCCGTTCTTCCAACATTTACAGTGTTTGTGTTGTAATTAAAACGCTTGACAACGTGGCGTGTGTTCAAAATGGCGCACGCGGGCGCTCCCCCCTTTCTCCCGGCCGTCGGACGGCTCCTTGTTGTGAAAATGGCGGTTCCCCGCCCACACCTCTACGGCGACCCGCCAGGAGGGCGGGGCCAGCGGGCCCAGGCATGCCCAAATTAGGCAATGTTGTCCCCGGTGTGAGGGAGGAGCGTGTCTCCATGACGCCGTCTTGTCACTTCAGTGGCAGGGATCGGCCTAAATATAGACCCGCCCCCCCTCCGTATGTTAGACGTTAACGACCAAAGCGGCTCACAGAGAACCGTTCTGTTAACATTTCAATGATGCAAATATTCAAATTAAAGTGTGAGGATTAACACCAATAAAGCAAATATACATAATAGTTTATTGGGGGAAAAATGCAACAAGCATGTGTAGTTTTCCATTTATACAGATTGAGATGTATGTTTCAATCATGCAGTTGTGTTTTTACAAATATTCCCCGTCAGATTTCAGTTTTTCTGCACACATTGAACATTTTTCTCCTCGTAACCTTCATTTCTCTTTCTCACAGGTCTCTATCGGCAAACACCCTCAGCTTTGCTGCCCTCGCCAGCAGAACCGAACCCCTGGACTCCCTGACGCTGTCAGACTCGCCTGTGTTTTTATTCACCGCCACACGGCCGACAGCGACCATCAGCCACAGCCATGACCCTCTGCCCGCTGGCCGCGGAGGCCCTGTACTTAGGTTGGTTTATGTCAAATGTTTCAGAACCACCGATACAAAACGTTAGGGCACGTTAGGGATGATCGGGGGCGCCGGGAACCGCAAGGTTGGCGGTTGGAGCCCCAGCTGCTCCATGTCCCACGTTGAAGTGTCCCTGAGAAAGACCCTGAATTGCTCCCTGGACGAAAGAGTCACGGGTTAGAAATGTTATGAAAGTCTTTGGATAAAAGCGTCCGCTTAATGTGGTGATTCTTCTTTTCCTCAGGGCCCTCGCTTCTGACGGCTGACCCCATGGGGCCCCTTCTGGACCAAAATGAAGAAGCTCTTTCTCCCTCCTCCTCTCTAGAGGGGAAGGCACCAGCTTCGCCCCCCCTCTCTTTCTCCTCCCCTCCTGTCTCCCCCACTCCCCCCTCCTTGTTCCTGGGAACCAAGGCCCGAGCGGACTCCCCGTCCCTCCCCTGGCTGGGAGCCGGCGACCTGCTCAGCGCCACCATTGGACCAGACGACGGAAACGGTGAGACTTGAAAATGATCAGAAAGCCGAGCGGGTTTCACACTCTGAGAAACGTCTTTGATCGAAGAACTTGAGACTGAACGTTTTCCACCGCGTGAGCTCGTAAACTTCAGAACGATGATGTTCAGGCCGTTGGTGAATATAATAAAGACTCTTCAGTGTTTTGCTTAGTCATTGTGATTCAGTTGTACTCGATGACCCTTTTTAAAGACTCAATGTCCCCACTGCCACGTTACCGATGTGCCATTTGTTAGTCAAACCTGACAATAAAAGGCGTGTGTGTGCTATGAAGGGCAGTGGCTTCTAGCAGCTGGTTTAAACTGGTTTTGAAGAATGTTGTTTCACAACGTCTCGTTTTGTCGCTGTGACCGTAACGATCATTTGGGACGGTCATCGTGGTGTCTGAATATTTGCTCACATGAGTCACAAACTACTCAGATTTACTTGATTCTCAGGACAAACTTATCGAGCTTTCACTCGGTCACAACAAAGTTGCCACGTAACATTTTTCAATACTTAATCTGATACTTTGTACTAAACTACATTTTAGAGGCAAATGATTTACTTTATTTTCATAATTTCATTCTAATGATCGTGTTTGCGTCTGCAGGGGAAAAGCTCCTTGTGACCATTTGCCTTCCTGCTGTAACGTTCAATGTGTCAAATGTTTCATTCTCATTTGCTTCCTCGCGGTTTGATTCACTTGGAATGACTGAATCCGCTCGTGTCTGCAGATGATGCGTTCGCTGGCATGGACTGGATGTCGGAGAAGATCGACCTGAGCGGCTTCGACCTGGACTCCCTCATGGGCTCGTCTGACGAGTGTCCCAGCTCCCCCGAGGACCTGCTGGCCTCCCTCGACTCCCACGTGGATCTGGACGTCGACTCCTTCAACGCGTCGGTCTCCTCGCCACATGGCGGCCTGGAGCTCTGCATGCCGCTCCCCTCGCTGGAGGGCGCCGAGGTGGCCCCCGACCAGCAGGTTGCGAAGGCGGAGCCTCCGTCTCCGGCCTCCACCCTGGAGCTGGGCAGTGAGGTGGACGTCCCGGACGCCGAGAAAACGCCAGCGCGCCTCTCCGCCGCCATCATTCCAGGTCCCAGCGAGGTCCTTCTGACCAGCAGCCCCATCGTGCTGTCTCTTCCCACCTCTGGTCACCTGGTTGTGGTCGTCGCCAACCAGGACGAGCCCCCCCTCGTCTCCATCCCCGACCCCTCGGCCATCCCGCCCCCACCAAGCGACTGCGACAGCGACTCCGGCATCGAGTCCGTTGCCGGCTCGCCTGCTCGCCTCCAGCCTCTGACCGCCGGGTCCTCCAGGACCAAACCCTACTCCAAACCAGAGCCCTCCTCCACCACCAAGACCCCCAAGGTCAAATCTGTGTCCGGCGCTCCCAAGGTGGAGAAGAAGCTGAAGAAGATGGAGCAGAACAAGACGGCGGCCACGCGCTACAGACAGAAGAAGAGGGTGGAGCAGGACCTGCTGAACACTGAGTGCGAGGAGCTGGAGAAGAGGAACGGCGAGCTGTCGGACAAGGCGGACTCCATCAGCCGAGAGATCCAGTACCTCAAGGACCTGATGGAGGAGGTCCGGAAGCGCCGCGTCAAGTCCAGCTCGGTGGCGTAGCGGACGAGAGACGAACGAGTGGAACTCCATCAGCAGAAGAGTTAAACGGCTGGAAGCAAAGAGAAGCTCCTGGAAGTCGATGATGTTGGTATGAAGGGTGGTGCATCTGTTCCTCCCCCTCTGTCTCACTGCAGTACAGACTCAACAACCCCCCCCCCTCCCTCCCAGTATCTGATCCCAGATCAGCTCTCAGGAAGCGACTCCTCCCTCTTACCCAGAGTCGCCTCCTGTCCACCTTCCTCTTCTTCAGCTTCACGTCCAGAAAGAGGCCTCAAAGTATCGATGAATCCTGTTACTTGTTCTGTGTACATAGTTTCTCCTGCGTACTGGTAGTTTATTTAACTAAAGGCCTGATGACGTCATCAGAAGCTCAGCTGTTTGACTTTGCTCTTTTTCTAATAAATATCTATCGGTACTCTGAAGTGTCTCGACTGTTCGTTTGGTCCCAAAGAGCCTTTAAGGAAGCAGATGTACAACATTTCACCTCAGATGAATATTAAAGAAACTTTTCAGACGTCTGTAAATTAATCCCTAATGACTAATCATTGATCCTAAAGAAGTTACTTTTTCTTTTAGCTCATTAACTAAAAATTTCCCGCGATCAGTAAAGTTGAAGCTTAAATATACAAACTAATCTAATTGGTTTAATGAATCCTGCTGGTCGGACTGTTACGAGAAAGTGACAAATTTAAACCTCTAGTCCTGTTTCGTGGGGTCAAAGCCACTGGGAGTCTCCCTAAAGGAGGAACTTTATGACGCTCTGCCTTTTGGATCAGGTTAAACTTATCGGCTTAGTCACGTTCACGCTATCGTAATCTAATGATAGACTTTACGTATACAACATTTAAACTGTTCAATGAGTTTTGAACATGAAGTGTCTCAAACATGCTGCGTTCTTTGATTCCAGCTCGTCACGTTTGGGGATTTGTACACATGAAAGTCGAAGTTCAAGAACTTTGTTCGATGCTGTCGGTTCAGAGAAGGAAACCCAACCGGACGCCTCCCAGTTTGTAGTCCTCAAATCAATAACTATAAATTAACTTATAGATCTGATGTCTAAACCTATTTATATACAAAGGGGAGGAGACTGTTCATGAATGAGGTCAGAGGTGTTCATCAGGGAACTTTACTGCCACCTGGTGGTTGGCTGAGGGTACGAACCGTTATTGCGCATGAGAAAGTTAGATGTTTGTTGTGTCCTCACACGTTCTCACTTCTCTTATGACATCATCCGCCTTCAGGATTCACTTAAGCGTTTTATTTCTGGTTAGTTGGTTCCCACTTTAGTTACATTACTTCACTAAGAACAGACTGATCAGTGCAGAAATGTGGTATTTATAACAGGAAAAGAGTCCACAGACGTCTTCAGCGTGTCGTCCACACAGTAGAACTAACGACTATTTTACTTTTCATTTCCATTTGAAGAACCGAAGGAGATCCGCAGCGTTTGAATCGGCTGAAGGCAACGACGCACACGTTGTGCTCGTGCATTCGCTGAAGAGACGGTCTGGCGTGAGCAGCAGCAGCAGCTCGGCGTTTCCTCCGAGGCCTGAAGGGTCTGTGTGTTTTTAACGGTGCGCTTCATTTCTTCTCCTCGACAGTCCTGCCAAAGTATTCCTTCTGGAACTGCTGGAACTCCTCCTCCGTGAACAGAGACTCCACCTTCTCCACCTTCTTGGGCGGCGGCTCCGGGCGATTCCTCGACTGCCGCCCCAGGTTGTGGCTCTGGATCTGAGGGAGACCCGGAATCAAAAGAGCCTTTTACCAACGCGAATAGAGACAACGAGAAGGAGAACTCCTTTAATTCAACGAGTCGCTGCACGAAAAAACACATTGGGGAAAAAACGTAACGTTGTTGCGTGTAACATTTACGTTGGCTACATGTGACTTGGCTAATAAATATAATATATAACTAAGACAAGCTGAGACTCATCACGCTAAATAATCTACTGACAAACACGTTGGATTAACGGCACGAATCCATCAGGATCTAAAGATCCTTTTTCTGTTGCCGTTGACGACAAACGCAGTTGCTTTCTTACCTTCACAGTGTCGGAGTCGGGCGTTTTATCGTCGGCTCCCATGAAGTACTTGAGGTTGTCGGCCATGTGACTCTTCCACTGGTTCTTCCTGAACTCCTCTGCAGCGAAAAATAAATAAAAACACAGCGGAAGAGGTGGTTCAGATGAATAAAAGGATCATCGTACAGGGACTACTTTAATGCATCGAGCCCCGATGCAGACCCAGACCCAGACCCGGGACCAGACTGACCCACTGCAGACTTGATCCTCTTGTCTTTGACGGTGGCTTTGCTCTTGCCGGGCCCGAGGCGGCCCTGCAGCCGCTTCACCTGCCGCGTGACTCCCTGCCGCTTGGTGCTCACCAGCTCCATCACGGTGGAGGAGCCGGGAGTCCGCTGCCGCCGCTGCTGCTGCTGCTTCCTCTTCTTCGCGTCACGGACATCTGGGAGGTGGAGACGGACAGAAAGACACAGCCTGCTGTCAGATGATTACATTCAACTTTAACCAGAAGTGCAAGAGAGCAGATAGAGTGCAGAGTGAATCTATGTGGTACATAGGAACAAGAATAGAAAGGTCTGGAGACACTGAGCCTCGCATGGTGCACGCGCCGCCATCTTGGGTCTTTGGACATATTAATGAGAGCCAGCGATTGGTCGCTCCACTAAACACGATTCTATTTCAAATGAAGTGTGATTGCGCTTCACCGCTCATAGTATCTTCATTGTGAAGCGTTACACAGCCCTCATTCCTTAAAATATATATTACATATTTCTTCTAAATTCACACGACATTTCAAAACATGTATGTATTTATAGTTTTCTAAATTAATTTACTACTACTTTTTTTACTGAAATTGATTGCATTGTTTTCAGAACATTTATTCATGTATTAACATGAATAAATGTTGAATGGGATTTTTGGGATAGCTGTTAATTAATTATGATTAATTAATTAACAGACGTGTAAAATGATTTCACACAAACAAAGAATCTTTAAATACTTAAATCTTAATCATTGATTGATTCTGTGTATAAATAAAGAACTAATTGGCTTATTTGTTCTGTGTAAACAAAAACAATGCAGCATTCTTCATTAATATAACATGTTTATTTGGTTTAACTTGGTTGTCGGTTAAGACTTTATATTATGTGATAATATATAAATAAATATAATACTAATACATAATCTTCAAGTTGACTTCTTAATTCCACATGAAGTAGCTTATAATGGATAACAAATAAAACCCAACTAAGTAAAGTTAGCGCCATGTCGTACGTTGGACTTTTACAAGTTTGTCTCTTGTCTGTTACTTGTTTGTTAGTGCACTTTATGCTTAATATTTTTTTATTTATTTAACTTTTTAATATTTAACTTTTTTTAACTTTATTCCCTTGTTTTATACTAACCCATAGCCTTATTCTACTAACCCATCGCATTAGCATTTCATCCCACTTTATTTTATTATTTTATTACTTGTGCACTGTTGTCTTGTCTGTCTACTGTCGCGCACTAACCGCCAAGACAAATTCCGTGTATGTTTGACATATTTTGGCTAATAAATGTTTCCTGATTCCTGAGAGTATGTTTCACTGTGACGATGAAACGCCAATGCTAATGCTAGCCATGCTAATGATAGCCACGCTAATGTTAACCAGCGAGCTAGCGGGCTAATCTGACCTTTGACGTCACTTTTGAGAAGCTCCAGTCCTCTTCTGACCAACGACGCCGACATGCCGGTGGAATTATGAGAGGTTTTGTCCGAACGTCCCGCAGTTAAGTGTCAGACATCAACGAGGACTCGCGTAGAACTCCGAACAGCAACGTGAGGCCGTCAACATCCGGCGAGCTTCCGGTGTGCACCGGCAAAGGCAACCGGGGAGAAAACAGCGAGAATGCGTCAAGTTCCACCCTGACGACTTCGAGCTGCGTCCGATGCTGCCAACGTGTGAATACACACACACACACACACACACACACACACACACACACACACACACACACACACACACACACACGCTCAGATAATCATATAAACACAAATAAAGCTGTTTGTTATCTATTAATTTACAATATTCAGGCGCAAGCGGGCTGAAACCCCAGCAGCCAATCAGAAGGCGCGTGAACGAAAGGGAAGCGCGCAACTTCCCGTGGGTTCGTCCCTTGAAGCCGCGTGAAGATCACGCAGGTTGTCGGTGTGAATCCCGCCGCGGGGCAGCAGATAACGGTGAGTTTGTGTGTCTGATAAGAGGAGCCACTGCGTCATGGTGTTTAAAGGTGTTTAAACATGAAGGTCTCATAGATTCATATTAACGTCCGTAACGTTCACCACCGACACAAAGTGTCACTTCTTGAAAACTAGAGAACCCTGTTAAACGATATATCAAGTCAATCATTAGTTCTGTGTAACGTTGTGATTACATGTGGAAATGATGTGTAACGGTAACTTCTGGTGAATTTAGGATAAATCTAAAGTCCAATGAACGTTTCCCTTCACTCCGAAGAAGGGTTTTTTAAATAGAGCAACACCTCTAAATAGATCAGAGAAAGGAAAACAATATTAAAGTATTTCAATCTTGATTAATACAAATTCTAATACATAATTAGCAGAATCTCTCTAATGTTTTAAAGTGTTTAAGATTTGTTAAAATGTTGTTTTTTTTATTGACAATGATCCCTCTCATTTTATTAAACCGCTGATGGCGGCAGCGCTTACTGCTGGTGACGTCATCGCGTCAGCGCTTACTGCTGGTGACGTCATCGCCTTGCCGTTAGGCGTCACTGTGGTTGTGGGCTGTTGTTGGTGCCACCACGAGGGGGCGCTAGAGCGAAGCTGAAGCGTCTTCAGCACATTCCTCGCTCACTATGAACCTTCTCCACGTTAAGGCTGCTTCAATGCTTCCTTCTCCTATCTCCTTCAGCCTAGGAAGCACTGGAGCTTCCTTTGCCAAAGGAGATAACGCAGACTAATAATTCTTACAACTGGCAACAATCTTTCGTTTGATTGCAGTCCTATTTATTTATTTTCATCATGTAAAAACCTTCATAAATAGCATTTTGCACGTGTGTGAAGAGGGTATTAAATTAGTATTTTTATTAAACTCTGGTCGTATGTCAGCCAGTTCCAGAGTATTCTCTTCAAAAGCACCAGACTCCAGCCACAAAAACCTCGATTTAACCTCGTAGATCATCAGAGTTTCTGATCTGTTGCTCCATCTCCATCTGAGAGGACCTTCTTGTTATTGAGAATGAGAGCAGCAGAAAGAAAGGTCCAAAGAGGTGAACATATCCATCCCTTCTTCCTTCTTCTTCCTCTCCTCATCTTCCTGAACCTCAGAGGGAGAAACCACACTAACCTCCCTTTTTATTCTTCACTCAGAAGCTTCTCCTCTTCGTCACTGGCTGGTGTTGGAGTCCACATGGGGACCGATCAATGAGGAGCAGGTAGGACCTGATCAACCATATCTATTATCATCGGTGGGGGGGGGGGGGGGGGGGGTCTTCATGATGCGGATCAACTTTAATCTGTCAGGGGGAAGAACGACTGAGACAGAAAGAAGAAGAGGAGGATGAAGACGAGGACCGATAAACGTTGCTTACAGATGATGTGAAAGACTTTTCTAACATTTAAATACAAAAAAACCCACCTCTTGTAATAGCGTACGTATTGTTGGTTCCAGTTTCCACTGGTTTTAATGTTGTGATGACAGGAAGTAGTCCAAGGTGACAAGTGTGTCACCGTGGCAACAAAACTCTTTCAAATGAAGAGTTTATTTGACTTCTGGTGTTTTTAGTTTTGATAAAGGTCACAATCTCACCATCACGTCACTGTTTGACTCGAGGACGGAACGTCATCGTATTCTCAATTGAATCAAACAAGAAGAAGGACTGTGATCAGCTGTCCCAGAAGTAAAAGGAGATAAGAGAGCGTCTCTCGATGCAGTGAGTCACCCTTTCATCAGAAGCAGCGGTAGCGTTCTGGGAAGAGGCGGCGGGAGGAAGTGGTTTGTGTGTTTTTTTTAGAGGAAAGTGAGAGAAGAAGAGTTTCGGTTTTTATGTGCCGGCTAGGAGGGGAAAGTCCGAGGGTCGGAAAAAACTATGAAAATAGAACAAACACGCGCATCTCGGTGAGGGAGGTGAGGAGCACGGAGTCATGGAGACTGGAGACGTGAGGTCTTCCTGATCACCAGATACATCTTCAGTCATCCAAACATCGCATCCCTCATGAAGCTCAAGCTGCAAACCTTCAGTTCTTCAGTTATTCTGCCGGACCTTCTTGGCCGGTCCGCGAAATATTGTCTGACATGAAAACGGTGTGTGATGCTCCCATAGACGTCTATGAGGAAATGACTGTACTTCTCTGTAGTGACCAGCAGGGGGCGACTCCTCTGCTCCCATAGACGTCTATGAGGAAATGACTGTACTTCTCTGTAGTGACCAGCAGGGGGCGACTCCTCTGCTCCCATAGACGTCTATGAGCAAATGACTCTACTTCTCTGTGGATTTATTCCCTCAGTAAACATTGTAAACATGAGTTTATGGTCTCAGTCTCTAGTTTCACGTCTGCTTCAACACAACATGATGTTCATTTAGTGACCGATGGTCCATGTAGAGTCAAACAGACCATAAAGAAGGGGACGCTTTAGGGCCAAAATCTTAAACTCTTCTTTTTTGGACTTTGCACAAATCGTTTATTTTTTTGGGATCACATGAGGAAGATGACTTGATCATAATCACTGACTTCATTTGGTTGATAACTTTGTGTAAACGTAAAGAAATATGTTCAGTCATCATCTTCACTCTTCCAGTGATGGAATATAACTAAGTACATCTACCTGTAGTGTGCTTAAGTCTACTTGTTTACTTGACACTTCTACACTACGTCCATGCGTTTGTATGTATGTGTTGAGGTGGGGGGGGGCTCCACTGTTTCCATGGTAACACGTTGAGTCCCACTGTACCTGTTGGGATGGCTTCATCACATCACATCACATCACATTACATTACATTACATTACATTACATCACATTACATTACATTACATCACATCACATTACATCACATCACATTACATTACATTACATCACATCACATTACATCACATCACATTACATCACATCACATTACATCACATCACATTACATCACATCACATGTCATTAAGCTGACACATTTATCCAAAGCAACTTACAATAAGAACATTTCAACCATAAGGAAACAAACTCAGTGTTTTGCTCTCAGTGAGGAGGAACAAGCAGTTTATCACATGCAGGGCGGAGAGGTCAGAGGTCGGGGTGTCGGGTTGGACCAGGTCCTGGATGTAAGCTGGACCCCATCCATTCACAGCACGGTACGTGAGCACCATGTTTAGAACTGGATGAGCCACCGGTACCAGTGATGAGAGCGGAGGAGAACTTAAAGTTAAAGACCAGAGGCTTGTGTTGCTCACTTTGTGATTCTGCCTCAGTGGTCTGGTCTTCATCCAACATGTGATGATCCAACACGTATTCAGGAACAGGTGAGGGTGGAGAAGAGAAGTTCAGCTTCCCTCACTTCTCCCCCTGTGAGGCACACGCGTGTGTAAAGCATGTGCTCTACAGTTATCTACACTGATCGGATGAGCGCTGTTTTAAGAACAGGAAGTGCGCTGGGAGGAAGTGCACCTGTCACAGTGTAATGGAACATTTGAGTTCTCAGAAAAACCCCATTCTGACCTTTATTAAAACCCCATGACCCAACTTCCCCCCCCGCTCAGAAACAACAGCCAACAGCCATCAGAGCGCCTTCTCTCATCTAGAACTCAGTTAGCTTTTATATATGAGGGCTGTGTGTGCGTGTGTGTGTGTGTGTGTGCAGATGGATCAGGGATCAGGGATGGATCAGGGATCAGGGATGGATCAGGGATCAGGGATGGATCAGGGATCAGGGATCAGGGATGGATCAGGGATGCCAGAAGGTTCTGTCCCAGGTGTGTTGACCTGATGACATGAGATGTGATGTGGATTAGAAGCTGTGGCCGAATAGAGAAGACCGAGTAGATCAGCATCACTACTGTATCAGGACCAGTGGATGGTGTCTTTACAAATTCTTGTGTTTTGGAATTACTCCGTGCAAACAAATAAAAAATGAATAAAGGACATGAAATACATTGAAGCATTCTGCATCATGTCTGATTCATTCCAGTAACATGTATTGACGTGTCCTTGTTTTACACAAGAAAACATTGTATAAGCTTCATGTTGTTAGTGTTTGTCAGGTCGTTGTGTTGTGGGTGACAAAGTGTGTTTGTTGGCTCAACCTGTTCTGATAGAATGAGTTGATTTGAGACACGAATGAAGGGTTTAGGTAGTTTTAGTGCATTAAAGTTAGCTTTTATATATGAGGGCTGTGTGTGCGTGTGTGTGTGTGTGTGTGTGTATGTGTGTGTGAATGTGTGTGTGTGTGTGTGAATGTGTGTGTGTGTGTGTGTGTGTGTGTGAATGTGTGTGTGTGTGTGTGTGTGTGTGTGTGAATGTGTATGTGTGTGTGTGTGTGAATGTGTATGTGTGTGTGAATGTGTGTGTGTGTGTGTGTGAATGTGTGTGTGTGTGTGTGTGTGTGTGTGTGAATGTGTGTGTGTGTGTGTGTGTGTGTGTGTGTGTGTGTGTGAATGTGTATGTGTGTGTGTGTGTGAATGTGTATGTGTGTGTGTGTGTATGTGTGTGTGTGTGTGTGTGTGTGTGTGTGTGTGTGTGTGTGTGTGTGTGCGTGCGTGCGTGCGTGCGTGCGTGTGTGTGTGTGTGTGTGTGTGTGTGTGTGTCTGTGGTTGTGGGTTTGCAGTCGGCTGTATTTATTTATTGTATAAAAGGGCGAATGAGATATGAGATGTTTATGTTGCTCCTCTGGCTTCTGCTTGTGATTGACGTTATCTGTCTCTGACGTCGGCTACTAGAAGAGCGCCAGAGCGCTAGAAGAACGCCCCCCTCGGCCCCCTCGGCCCCCTCGGCCCCCTCATGCTCCTCCCGTCCTCACGCAGAGCACCACAGAGGAGCTGAGAGGTTCGCTGTGTGACGGATGCAGCAGGTGAGGCTTCTGAATCATTCGCGCTTCCACTGCTTTGGTTTGTTTGACGGACATAATCCTGTGTGTGTGTGTGTGTGTGTGTGGGTATGTGTGTGTATGTGTGTATTCATGTACATATTGTCCCTCTATGCCGGCTATGACATCACCGGTTTATGGCGTCCAGCTGAGGACCTTTGTTGGGTCTCGTTAGAATGGTACCCAGAAGTAGCAAAGTGGGGACGGGTGGTGTAGGTGGGGCGGGTGGTGTAGGTGATGTGGGTGGGGGGCGATGCTGGAGGAGCTTTACCACTGATCCCAGAGCAGATTCACCCGGTGGGATTAAAAGCGTCAGAGTCACAGAAGTAAAGCTCAGAATCCGAAACGGCTCCACTTCAGTTTTTTCACCACCTGACGGTTTCACACCTGCTTCTTTCAGTGTTTGCGGTCAGGCGTGTGCGTGTGTGCGTGTGCGTGTTTGTGTGTGCGTGCAGAAATGAACCTGGCGCTGTGTGTGTCGTCGCTGCACAGGATGAGGAGACGCTGGAAGCAGTGAAGACACACTGACTCTAAACCGAGCAACCCCCCATCAGCCGGAGGAGGATGGAGAGGAGTAAAGGAGGAGCTCTGCTGGTCCTTCTGTTTCTGCTGTGCGCCGCTGCAGGAGACAACTGCCCCAGCGTCTCGGACAACGGTCGGTGCTTTTATTTTTTATTTAACCTTTATTTAACCAGGTAAAGATCGAGATCTCATTTTCAAGGGCGACTTGGTACAAAGAAAAAATGGTCAAAAGCAGAAGCACCGTTCAATAGATTTTTGTTGTCTGTCCATTTGGACCATACCGAGGAGAGCTTATAGATCAGAGATGGCCACCCAGACGTCATATAAAGCTGACAGTGATGCGTGAGTGAAGATGTACGTGTCCAGAGCTGCTAGGCTTTTGGACGAAGCACATACAGCATGTACAGCACATCTCCATAGTCAACCAAAGGTAAACGAGTTGACGAGACAAGCGGTTTACGTGCTCTCAAAGAGAAACACAAGCGATTTCTGTAGAAGAAGCAAAGCCTTAGTCTCACTTTTTACCAGGTTTTCAATATGTGATTTAAAAGAGCTTTAGTATTTATAATTGGTGACAATCTCGATTGGGTTTCCTTGGGCAGTTTTTTACAGAAGATACATTTCATTTGAGTAAGGAGCTTTTGAGAACACCATGAATTTTGATTTGTTGGCATTTAAAACCAATTTGAGGTTTTGTAGGCGGTCCTGTACGGCGTTAAAAGCAGATTGTAACCACTCAAATGCAAGCACAACCGAGGACACACAACAATAAATAACAGTGTCGTCAGCATAAAAGTGATAGGCCGCATTTGAAACATTTACACAAAGATCATTTATATAAATAGAAAATAAAATAGGTCCTAGGATCGAGCCCTGAGGCACACCTTTAGTGATCTCAAGTGAGGATGATGTGGCGTTGGCTACCTGGACTGACTGAGTCTTGTTGACTTTAATTTCCTTCATGATCGCTGGTCTTTGCGACATCTTTTGAAGCAAACCTTTGTGTTTGTCCCCCATCAGAGCGAGCGGAGCTCACCTGCCTCAGCGACTACAACCGCTCCATCACCTGCGTGTGGACCGGCTGGTCTGAGGAAAACGCCTGCACAGTCCTGGCCGAAAAAAAGACGTGGACAACCCCCCCCTCCAGCATTTCATCTAGAAACTACAACAGCTCCTGCAAGATGGAGCCGGTCAGCACCTCCACGCCGAGGCTGAAGAAGTGCCACCTGATCTTTCAAAAAGCCTACAATGTGAGTGGGAGGAGCTCCACTGTGATGTCAGTGATCAGCGGCGAGATGATTGAACCAGTGAACAGGAAGTGACCGTACATGGCTGACCATGAAGCAGGGGATGCTTTAGGGCGGGGCTAAACAATGATTGACTTAATGAGAAACGTCAATCATTGTTTAGCCCCGCCCTAAAGCATCCCCTGCTTCATGGTCTGTTTGAAATGAACATCATGCTGTGTTGAAGAGGACTTGAAACTGAGACCATGAACTCCTGTTTCTGATGTTTACTGAGGGAATAAATGCAGTAGCTGGTGGTAGCTGACGGTTGCTGATAGTAGCTGATGGTTGCTGACGGTAGCTGACGGTAGCTGGTGGTAGCTGGTGGTAGGTGATGGTAGGTGATGGTAGCTGATGGTAGGTGATGGTAGCTGGCGGTTGCTGACGGTATCTGACGGTAGCTGGCGGTTGCTGACGGTAGCTGACGGTAGCTGGTGGTAGCTGGTGGTAGCTGATGGTAGGTGATGGTAGCTGATGGTAGGTGATGGTAGCTGGTGGTTGCTGACGGTATCTGACGGTAGCTGATGGTTGCTGACGGTAGCTGGTGGTAGCTGATGGTAGGTGATGGTAGCTGATGGTAGCTGATGGTAGGTGATGGTAGCTGGCGGTTGCTGACGGTAGCTGACGGTAGCTGAAGGTAGCTGGCGGTTGCTGATGGTTGCTGATGGTAGGTGGTGGTTGCTGATGGTAGATGATGGTAGCTGACGGTTGCTGATGGTAGGTGGTGGTAGCTGGTGGTAGCTGATGGTAGGTGATGGTAGCTGGCGGTTGCTGACGGTATCTGACGGTAGCTGATGGTTGCTGACGGTAGCTGACGGTAGCTGGTGGTAGCTGATGGTAGGTGATGGTAGCTGATGGTAGGTGATGGTAGCTGGCGGTTGCTGACGGTATCTGACGGTAGCTGGCGGTTGCTGACGGTAGCTGGCGGTAGCTGACGGTAGCTGGCGGTTGCTGACGGTAGCTGACGGTAGCTGCCGGTTGCTGATGGTTGCTGATGGTAGGTGATGGTTGCTGGTGGTAGCTGGCGGTAGCTGACGGTAGCTGGCGGTAGCTGGCGGTTGCTGACGGTAGCTGACGGTAGCTGGTGGTAGCTGACGGTAGCTGGTGGTTGCTGATGGTAGCTGACGGTAGCTGGCGGTAGCTGACGGTAGCTGGCGGTTGCTGACGGTAGCTGACGGTAGCTGGTGGTTGCTGGTGGTAGCTGACGGTAGCTGGTGGTTGCTGATGGTAGCTGACGGTAGCTGATGGTAGGTGATGGTTGCTGGTGGTAGCTGGCGGTAGCTGACGGTAGCTGGCGGTAGCTGGCGGTTGCTGACGGTAGCTGACGGTAGCTGGTGGTTGCTGGTGGTAGCTGACGGTAGCTGGTGGTTGCTGATGGTAGCTGACGGTAGCTGGCGGTAGCTGACGGTAGCTGGCGGTTGCTGACGGTAGCTGACGGTAGCTGCCGGTTGCTGATGGTTGCTGATGGTAGGTGATGGTTGCTGGTGGTAGCTGGCGGTAGCTGACGGTAGCTGGCGGTTGCTGACGGTAGCTGACGGTAGCTGGTGGTTGCTGGTGGTAGCTGACGGTAGCTGACGGTTGCTGATGGTAGGTGGTGGTAGCTGGTGGTAGCTGATGGTAGGTTATGGTAGCTGGCGGTTGCTGACGGTATCTGACGGTAGCTGATGGTTGCTGACGGTAGCTGACGGTAGCTGGTGGTAGCTGATGGTAGGTGATGGTAGCTGATGGTAGGTGATGGTAGCTGGCGGTTGCTGACGGTATCTGACGGTAGCTGGCGGTTGCTGACGGTAGCTGGCGGTAGCTGACGGTAGCTGACGGTAGCTGGCGGTTGCTGGCGGTTGCTGACGGTAGCTGGCGGTAGCTGACGGTAGCTGGCGGTTGCTGACGGTAGCTGACGGTAGCTGCCGGTTGCTGATGGTTGCTGGTGGTAGCTGGCGGTAGCTGACGGTAGCTGGCGGTAGCTGGCGGTTGCTGACGGTAGCTGACTGTAGCTGACGGTAGCTGACGGTTGCTGGTGGTAGCTGACGGTAGCTGGCGGTAGCTGACGGTAGCTGACGGTAGCTGGCGGTAGCTGACGGTAGCTGGCGGTAGCTGACGGTAGCTGCCGGTTGCAGATGGTTGCTGATGGTAGGTGATGGTTGCTGGTGGTAGCTGGCGGTAGCTGACGGTAGCTGACGGTAGCTGGCGGTTGCTGACGGTAGCTGACGGTAGCTGGTGGTTGCTGGTGGTAGCTGACGGTAGCTGGTGGTTGCTGATGGTAGCTGACGGTAGCTGGTGGTAGCTGACGGTAGCTGGTGGTAGCTGACGGTAGCTGGTGGTAGCTGGTGGTTGCTGATAGTAGCTAGACGATCTGCCACAGTCCTGAGCTATAAAAGCACATTCTGTGAAGAACTGATTTATATATAGATTTAATCATGAGTTCACCGCCCCGTTAAGTATTGAGCTTGTTGGTGACGTAATAGTGATGAATGTTTAGCGTCGTTCTTTTCTCCTCAGTTTCAGAGTTACCACGAGCTCTCCATTCGTCTGAGCTGTAAACCGACTCTGGAGCTTCGCTTCAGGCCGGCTTGTCACAGTGAGTATTACGACACACACACACACACACACACACACACACACACCTCGGAACATTAAACCTTAAAACACACCGTGTGCCGCTGCAGTAAAGCTGCATCCTCCCCCGGAGCCTTCTGTGGTCTCCACCACCGTCTCCTGGTTCCCCCAAGCCGCCAGGCACGGAAAGATCGGAAGCTTCAGATCCCAGCTGCAGTGGAAGGCCGAGGCCCAGACGTGGACGGTGCGTGTGCGTTCGCTTCGAGAGGAACGTCTCGAACCCTGAAGGATCCGCTGTGAAAGCTCGATTCTGCTCCACCAGGATCCGTCCGTGGAGAGAGACCAGCAGCAGTCTGCTGACCACTCGTGGAACTGCAGCATGGAGCTGAACCCGGACCAGCTGGTGCGAGGCCAGAGGTACGAGGCGCGCGTCCGAGTCAAGGCCGCCATGAAGGACGCCAATTCCATCTGGAGCGACTGGAGCCCCGTTGCATCATGGGATTCCTCTGTAGGAAGAGCAAAACCACAGGCGCCAGGTAACCCCCAACGGGTCACGCAAAGAGACTCCAAATGACCACAAAGAGAAATGACTGTTGACAGAAGACTTCCTGTGTTAACGTCTTCGCCGCGTTGTGTTCCAGATCTTCAGGTCGGGGTTCTGAGCGCGCTCGGTGCTGCTGCGGCTCTCGCTGTGTTTCTGCTCTTCATCCACTTCAAGACGGACAAAGCCACCTGGTAGGCCACCTGCACACCTGTGTGTGTGTGTGTGTGTACCTGTACGTGTGTGTACATGAACCTTCATTGTGTCTCTAGGTTCTACATGGTGAAGAGGATCACCGGTCCACCTCTCCCCGACCCGGCCAAGTCCTTCCTGCAGGACGTCGACTTCCAGGTGCGCGTGTGACTCAGAACTTTGTTAGATCACATGACAACTCGGGTGTATGAGAGCAGAGGTCTTCAACGGGGTCCGCCGAGGTTCTGCAGGGGGGTCGCAAAGATTTGGGTTGATGAGACAATTAATTTTTTCCTTTTTTCAACCAATTTTTTCCCCACAAATTTAGATTTCTTGAGAAACAGAGTTGTATTTATCAGTTTGAGGGTCCTGAAAAACATTGAAGACCCCTGATTTAGAGCTTTATGTTCTCTTGTATTCTCTGCCACAGAGCTGGCTGAGCCCCCACCTCCCCGGCGGGTCCTTGACCTCCTTCTCCAAACCCGGGGACGTGGTCTCCATGGAGGTCACCTCTGCCGTGGACGCCGTGGCGCCGTGCGGCCTGGAGGTGGCGCTGTCGGAGAAGCTGAGAGGAGAAAGCTTCTCCAACCCCAGCTACTCACACCCCGCCGGGACGCTGGCGCCCTGCGCCGCCGACACGCCCTACGCGGCCGTCGGCGGGCGGGACCACCCGGCGGAGATAAGCCTGCTGCTCTCCAGAGGCTGCGGGTCCGTGCCGGTGGTCTCGGACTACGAGCGCGCGGAGGAGGTCCTGGTGGAGCGCGCCAGGCTCCAGAGTCTGGATTCGGGCGTGTGCAGCGGCGAGGAGGTCAGCCAGGAGAGCCTGGAGGCGGACAGCATCAACGCGGCCGAGGGAGAGGAGGCCGCCGGCGGCGGGTGGGTGGACTTCCGGAAGCTGCTGGCAGGCGGGGGCTCCGTCCCGGTGTGCTCCGGCTACGAGCGAGTCCCCGAGCTCCTCGCCGGCGAGGAGGAGCTCAAAGCATCCTCCGAGTCCACCGGCCTCCTGCTTCCTCGTCCTCCTCTTCCTCACATCCTCTGCCGCGTGGCTCTGGGGCCGATCGCACTGATGTCCTCCGGCAGTCCTCTGGAGCCCTGTGGGGACGGGTACATGTGAGGAGACACCCCGTCTCTGTCACCTGAGGGACGCGCTGTAATGAACAGATTCATCTTTCCTGTTGTTTCCTTTGCTGTGTGTAAATAAAGTATTTTGTGACGCTTGTGATTCTTGAGTTCTTTGTTCTTGGGTTCTTTGTTCTTGAGTTCTTTGTTCTTGAGTTCTTTGTTCTTGGGTTCTTTGTTCTTGAGTTCTTTGTTCTTGAGTTCTTTGTTCTTGAGTTCTTTGTTCTTGGGTTCTTTGTTCTTGGGTTCTTTGTTAATAATTCTAATTTGGTCCCAACAAAACCAGATAATAAATAGTGAATCTTTGAGTCCTTCTTCACTGAACGCTTCCTCTCTCTGAGCGAGGTTCTTGTTTGCCCAGGAGGTGAAATGCACCCTGGGAAACCAGGTGATCGGCCTTGTGAGCATCGCTGCTGCCAGGCGACAACACCTGCGCTCACCTGGGGGCGTATTTGCCAGGAGAACCTCCCCCTCCCCCCCATGTGGGATCAGTCGTCCCGCTGTTGGACGTATTGATTTCATGTTCGCACCTTTGGACCCTCAAACAGAGACGCGGCGCCGCGTCGCACTGAAGAGCTGCTGCATCGCTGACATGGTCTCTGGAGGAGCAGAGGAGGCGCCGTGAGGCCATGGCGCTCGGCCGCGGCTCCAAGAAGTCGATGTCACGTGACCGGGGGGCCTCGCCCGCCCCTCCGACCGACGGGGTCAGTAACCACGTTTCTCTAACGGCTCTCGAGTGTCCTTCCCTGTGAGCGCGTCCCCGTCCTCTCCACGAGTCCTCCTCCACGCCGCGGAGCGTGAACTTTAGTACGTTAAAGAGTTCCTCAGGTTGCATTGTGGGTAATGTAGGCGCGTCTGAGGTTTTTATATATATAAAAACATTAATATATTGTGAGAGATATTAATCGTTTATATGCAATTATGCTCCTTTTAGTCATTTAGCAACATCAAGGAGAAGTTCCGGGTTTGTGTTTCCAACCCAAGAGGTCAAGTGTGGTCCGTCCTGCAGGTGGAAGCTGGTGACCAAGCTGTGGTTCCGCCCACCAGCAGGGCGCGCTCCTGCAAGTGTGTCGTGGCCTTCCTCGCCGTCGCCATCATACTGGCTGCTGCCGCTGCAGCCACGCCGGCCTGGTACTTCCTGGGTACTGAGTTCTTCTGTCCTCCACTTGAATTCTACTGACATGATGATCACTGAAGATCCTCCACGCGGTATTCATCACCCTGTAGCTCGTTAGCCGTTAGCTCATGCGCGCTGTGCTGACCTCCGTCACAGAGTACCGGGTGTGGGTGGTGGAGCCTCGGCTCCAGCGGCAGTACACGGCCTACCTGTCCATCCTCAACAAGAACTTCTCTGCTGACCTGTCCTCCCACGGCAGCCCGGCCTTCAGGAGGGAGGCCAAGGGGGTGCAGCTCATGGTGAGCAGGGACCTGGACCCCCCCCATGACATGTGACCTTTGTCTTCAGTGGGAATGGTCGCACTCGGCTTTCATTCCAATAATCAGACGTTTGTTTGTCACGATGACCTTCAGCGAGACTCTTTTTGGGGGAACAGGAAGTGAGAAGAGCCGAGTCTCTTCTGGGTTTTGAGTGCTGCTTCCTCCTCTGTGCTGCAGGTGGAGAAGATGATGACGGGCTCCGCTCTTTCTCGATACTTTGACCACACAACTGTGTTCGCATTCGGGTAAATGGATCCAACTTTGTCATAAAGTTTAACAATAATATACAAGACCACGAGAAATAATACACTGAATTATTATTATTGTAATTATAGTATCTATTTATGTATTCATCTATGTATCTATTTATACATATAGAATGTATATAATATATATATATATATAATATAATGTATTATAATCCATAGCCGACTTTGTCCTGAAACCATATCTATAATAGTCAAACCCCAACTCACTTGTTCCCCGTAAGTACTTTATTTTGAAATACAGACTTTTCGCTGGAAATGCGCCACGAGAATTAGGAGTTGTGCCGTTATCGATCCATATTCCAGCTTGAGGTTTCACAATAAATGGGTATTTAAAGGGCAGAAAGCGGCGCTCCGCTGACCTCTAGTGGTGTGACTCCTCCCACTGCTGCTGTGATGTCACACTCGCTCCCGCCCCTGCAGGCCGGGGAGCCTCGTGGCTCACTTCTGGCTGGTGATGTCGGTGCCCAGCAGCCGCGTCGGGGGGGTCACGCTGGCGGAGGTGACCCGGAGCCTGGAGGAGGGCCTGAGGCGCTGTGGGGGGCCGGGGGAGGAGGCGGTGGTCTGCGGCGGGTACCGCGTCCTCCTCCCGTCGCTGTCCGTGGGAGGTGAGACATGTTCACTTGACGCTTTCCTCCCCCGCAGCATAAAACACCTCCAACGCGCCACGTCGCCCGCCGACAGAACCCCGAGGCCGGTTCCTGCGCGTTGACCTTTGTCTTCTTCTGTTCTGCTCCCCACAGAAACCGACTCCAGGGTCATAGAGCTCATGAAAGCCTCATTCGGTATCACGCTTTCCTTCCTCTATCGTTGCTCGTTCGCGCTGATTGAACTGTGATTAGCTACAGATCAGACTGAGCGTCAACTCCCGGGACGCTCAGTGGTCAAACCAAGAGGTCGTTTTTAAAAACGCCGGGACGTTGGCTTTAGCCCCGCCTCCTATCGTCAATGCTAATTCCACATGAATAGCGAATACATAAATAAATACCGTAAATCCAAACCACCGCCTGCTCTAACCCTCCTGTCTGCTGCACCTTCTGCGTGGTTTCTCCTCCGAAGACTGCTACCGCTACCAGAAGGTGGCGCCCGGCCCGGGCTCCGCCCTGCGCGGCCCCGACACGCAGCGCTCCTCCTGCATGTGGCACCTCCAGGCCGCCCCGGGGGCCCAGCTGGAGCTGCACATGGAGTGGCTGCTGCCGGAGTGCCGGGACCGGCTGGTGGTGTACGACTCCCTCACCCCCTCGGACTCCCGCCTCGTCACCTCGTGAGTTCTCCTCTCTCCGCCTCTTTACTCGCCGCACTCTTAAATCTACGGCAGGAGCCGCGTGCCATGGACGCGTCATGGGTTAATTAACTGAGGAGTGCAGTCGTTGGATAAAGGCTTCAGACTAAAGGCCCCTCAGGGTCTACGGCTGCAGCAGACGCGAGCGGCAGGTCAGCGTGCTGTCTTCAGGCGAGTGGATGACGGTGGTCTGGAAGCAGGGTCTGTACAACTACAAGGACCCCTTTTCTCTGTCTGCACAGGCCTGGGCCCGTCAGGGTGAGACCCCCCCCCCCGTCCGTCCGTCCGTCCGTCTCAGTGGTCTCGGTGGACTGAGACACTTTTCTTTCCGTCTCTTCCTCAGACTGCGGCGGCACCGTACAGCTGAAGGCGGTGTCGGGGGTCCAGGGGACCCTGAGGACGCCCTTCTTCCCCAGCTACTACCCCCCCGACACCAACTGCACCTGGAGCTTCACAGTAAGGCCCCCGGTGCCGCTTCTTCTACTCATCGATCTCTGCAGTTTGTGTCCCTGTTGTCCTCATTCACTTCCTTGTTGTCGCTCTGCATTTGATTTGTTGTTATTTAGTGTCCCCTTGCGGTTCTATAGCAGGACAGGTGTAGTCTTTTTGCGTCTCTTTGCTGTCTCTTGGTGTCTCACCAGAGACACCCTTGACCCGGGACCTCTGACTCTCCGCGGGGCCTGTACCCGCTGTCCCACCCGTGTTTGATATATGTGTTACTTCCTGGTGTTAACCAAGTGTTTTTGGTGTGAGCTCAGACGCCCGCTGACGGGACGGGTCTGTCTCTGGAATTCGAGGGCTACGAGCTGAGCAGAGCCGGCTACGACCGGGCCTGCACCCAGGGCCAGTGGACCATCCAGAGCCGCCGGTAGTCACTCTCCTTCTGTGTCTCTCTGTGACCGTTTTGTGTCTCTTCAGCCTCTCAAGTCTAATCAGCGTTTTTGGTTCCCCCTTCGCCTCCAGCGCGTTGACCCGCAGACACCGTGACTCATAACGTGTTAGAATGTGTTAGAACTGCGCGTGTGTGGTTGTCAGACAGGAAGCGCCTTGTGATGACCTTTTAGTCAGTTTCATAAAAAACACATGATCCTCATATCACGTTACACAGTAAGGATTACGATACTTATATACACTTCTGATACCTTGTCCTTTGACCGGGAGTCACGGGTCTCTTCAGCTTCACGCCGTCTTGTTTGAACCTCTGAAACGTGGCTGCAGTCTGGCCTTGTGATCTCGGTGTCTCCGTCCCCCCCTCAGGATGTGCGGCTCCAGGGGCCTGCAGTCGTACAACGAACGCCTCTCCCTGCTCACCGCGGCGACCACTGTCGTCATGACGTCCGAGGTGTCGCTCACCGGGCCGGGACTTCAGCTGCGCTACAGAGTCTTCAACCTGTCAGATCGTAGGTTGTGGACGTGAGCTCAGCAGCGGCTCCTTCGGGTTTCACTTGTGGTCATTAACATACGTCTGCGTGTGTGTGTGTGTGTGTTACAGCATGTCCGGGTCAGTTTCTGTGCTCGGTGAACGGCTTGTGTGTTCCTGCTTGTGACGGAATCAAGGACTGTCCCAACGGACTGGACGAGAGGAACTGCGGTAGTTATTTCTTTCCCCAGCAGGGGGCGACTCCTCTGCTCCCATAGACGTCTATGAGGAAATGACTCTACTTCTCTGTAGTGACCAGCAGGGGGCGACTCCTCTGCTCCCATAGACGTCTATGAGGAAATGACTCTACTTCTCTGTAGTGACCAGCAGGGGGCGACTCCTCTGCTCCCATAGACGTCTATGAGAACATGACTCTACTTCTCTGTAGTGACCAGCAGGGGGCGACTCCTCTGCTCCCATAGACGTCTATGAGGAAATGACTCTACTTCTCTGTAGTGACCAGCAGGGGGCGACTCCTCTGCTCCCATAGACGTCTATGAGGAAATGACTCTACTTCTCTGTAGTGACCAGCAGGGGGCGACTCCTCTGCTCCCATAGACGTCTATGAGGAAATGACTCTACTTCTCTGTAGTGACCAGCAGGGGGCGACTCCTCTGCTCCCATAGACGTCTATGAGGAAATGACTCTACTTCTCTGTAGTGACCAGCAGGGGGCGACTCCTCTGCTCCCATAGACGTCTATGAGAACATGACTCTACTTCTCTGTAGTGACCAGCAGGGGGCGACTCCTCTGCTCCCATAGACGTCTATGAGGAAATGACTCTACTTCTCTGTAGTGACCAGCAGGGGGCGACTCCTCTGCTCCCATAGACGTCTATGAGGAAATGACTCTACTTCTCTGTAGTGACCAGCAGGGGGCGACTCCTCTGCTCCCATAGACGTCTATGAGGAAATGACTCTACTTCTCTGTAGTGACCAGCAGGGGGCGACTCCTCTGCTCCCATAGACGTCTATGAGGAAATGACTCTACTTCTCTGTAGTGACCAGCAGGGGGCGACTCCTCTGCTCCCATAGACGTCTATGAGGAAATGACTCTACTTCTCTGTAGTGACCAGCAGGGGGCGACTCCTCTGCTCCCGTAGACGTCTATGAGGAAATGACTCTACTTCTCTGTAGTGACCAGCAGGGGGCGACTCCTCTGCTCCCATAGACGTCTATGAGGAAATGACTCTACTTCTCTGTAGTGACCAGCAGGGGGCGACTCCTCTGCTCCCATAGACGTCTATGAGAACATGACTCTACTTCTCTGTAGTGACCAGCAGGGGGCGACTCCTCTGCTCCCATAGACGTCTATGAGGAAATGACTCTACTTCTCTGTAGTAACCAGCAGGGGGCGACTCCTCTGCTCCCATAGACGTCTATGAGGAAATGACTCTACTTCTCTGTAGTGACCAGCAGGGGGCGACTCCTCTGCTCCCATAGACGTCTATGAGGAAATGACTCTACTTCTCTGTAGTGACCAGCAGGGGGCGACTCCTCTGCTCCCATAGACGTCTATGAGGAAATGACTCTACTTCTCTGTAGTGACCAGCAGGGGGCGACTCCTCTGCTCCCATAGACGTCTATGAGAACATGACTCTACTTCTCTGTAGTGACCAGCAGGGGGCGACTCCTCTGCTCCCATAGACGTCTATGAGGAAATGACTCTACTTCTCTGTAGTGACCAGCAGGGGGCGACTCCTCTGCTCCCATAGACGTCTATGAGGAAATGACTCTACTTCTCTGTAGTGACCAGCAGGGGGCGACTCCTCTGCTCCCATAGACGTCTATGAGGAAATGACTCTACTTCTCTGTAGTGACCAGCAGGGGGCGACTCCTCTGCTCCCATAGACGTCTATGAGGAAATGACTCTACTTCTCTGTAGTGACCAGCAGGGGGCGACTCCTCTGCTCCCATAGACGTCTATGAGGAAATGACTCTACTTCTCTGTAGTGACCAGCAGGGGGCGACTCCTCTGCTCCCGTAGACGTCTATGAGGAAATGACTCTACTTCTCTGTAGTGACCAGCAGGGGGCGACTCCTCTGCTCCCATAGACGTCTATGAGGAAATGACTCTACTTCTCTGTAGTGACCAGCAGGGGGCGACTCCTCTGCTCCCATAGACGTCTATGAGGAAATGACTCTACTTCTCTGTAGTGACCAGCAGGGGGCGACTCCTCTGCTCCCATAGACGTCTATGAGGAAATGACTCTACTTCTCTGTAGTGACCAGCAGGGGGCGACTCCTCTGCTCCCATAGACGTCTATGAGGAAATGACTCTACTTCTCTGTAGTGACCAGCAGGGGGCGACTCCTCTGCTCCCATAGACGTCTATGAGGAAATGACTCTACTTCTCTGTAGTGACCAGCAGGGGGCGACTCCTCTGCTCCCATAGACGTCTATGAGAACATGACTCTACTTCTCTGTAGTGACCAGCAGGGGGCGACTCCTCTGCTCCCATAGACGTCTATGAGGAAATGACTCTACTTCTCTGTAGTGACCAGCAGGGGGCGACTCCTCTGCTCCCATAGACGTCTATGAGGAAATGACTCTACTTCTCTGTAGTGACCAGCAGGGGGCGACTCCTCTGCTCCCATAGACGTCTATGAGGAAATGACTCTACTTCTCTGTAGTGACCAGCAGGGGGCGACTCCTCTGCTCCCATAGACGTCTATGAGGAAATGACTCTACTTCTCTGTAGTGACCAGCAGGGGGCGACTCCTCTGCTCCCATAGACGTCTATGAGGAAATGACTCTACTTCTCTGTAGTGACCAGCAGGGGGCGACTCCTCTGCTCCCGTAGACGTCTATGAGGAAATGACTCTACTTCTCTGTAGTGACCAGCAGGGGGCGACTCCTCTGCTCCCATAGACGTCTATGAGGAAATGACTCTACTTCTCTGTAGTGACCAGCAGGGGGCGACTCCTCTGCTCCCATAGACGTCTATGAGGAAATGACTCTACTTCTCTGTAGTGACCAGCAGGGGGCGACTCCTCTGCTCCCATAGACGTCTATGAGGAAATGACTCTACTTCTCTGTAGTGACCAGCAGGGGGCGACTCCTCTGCTCCCATAGACGTCTATGAGGAAATGACTCTACTTCTCTGTAGTGACCAGCAGGGGGCGACTCCTCTGCTCCCATAGACGTCTATGAGGAAATGACTCTGGATTTATTCCCCCAGTAAACATCTTCAGTCTACAATACCACATAATGTTCTTTAGTAAATTATGGTCCACGTAGAGTCATAAAGCAGGGGGGGCTTTGGGGCGGGGCTACATGCTGATTGGTTGATAACATGGAGAATATCTGCCATATAAAAACACAAATTCTGCTTTAATCAACAAATATTTTGCCAATTTCCCCCCTTGGAAGTCCGTGACGTGAAGCAACTCATTTATTTGTCATTCATTGTGTGTGTTGTTCAGTGTGTGCAGCACAGTACCAGTGTCCAGAGGACAGTCAGTGTGTGGACTACTACAAAGTGTGTGACCAGCTCCCAGACTGCCCCGAGGCAACAGACGAGATGAACTGCACCGACGGTAACACACTCAACCTGTGCACACACACACACACACACACACACTCACACACAACACAAGGAGACGGCCTGGTGAAAATATACTCCTACTTTAATTTACCCATACGTGTGTGTGTGTGTGTGTGTGTGCAGGTGTGCAGTGCACAGATATGACCTACGTGTGCGCCGATGGAACTTGTCTAAAGAAGCCAAACCCGGAGTGCGACTTCGTCTCCGACTGCCCCGACGCCTCGGACGAGAAGCACTGCGGTGAGAAGACCAACACACGGGAAACATGCTACGCTAGTTAGCTAGCAAGCCAAGTTTGGTCCATGTGAAGCGTCTCTCGTAACCACGTCGAATCAATAAAATCACGTATCCAGATCTGTCCGTGCATATTAAACATACTCCTGTGTCTCCAGACTGCGGCCTGAGGCAGTTCTCCAGCCGCATAGTGGGAGGGGCCAATGCCACAGAGGGGGAGTGGCCATGGCAGGCCAGCCTTCAGGTCCGCGGGACACACATCTGCGGGGGCGCCTTGATCTCCAGCCAGTGGGTGGCGTCTGCCGCCCACTGTTTCTACGACGAGCGGTGAGAGCATTTAAACGTTTGTGTTACGTTTGTGTTAAGTTTGTTATGTTTGTGTTATGTTTGTGTTAAGTTTGTTATGTTTGTGTTACATTTGTTACATTTGTTACGTTTGTGACGTTTGTGTTATGTTTGTGTTACGTTTGTATTACATTTATTACGTTTGTGTTATGTTTGTTACATTTGTGTTACGTTTGTGTTACGTTTGTTACGTTGGTGTTACGTTTGTTACGTTTGTGTTACGTTTGTTATGTTTGTGTTACGTTTGTTACGTTTGTGTTACGTTTGTTACGTTTGTGTTACGTTTGTTATGTTTGTGTTACGTTTGTGTTACGTTTGTATTACGTTTGTTACGTTTGTGTTACGTTTGTTACGTTTGTGTTACGTTTGTTACGTTTGTGTTACGTTTGTTATGTTTGTGTTACGTTTGTGTTACGTTTGTTACGTTTGTGTTACGTTCCCTCAGGCTGCTTGTGTCTGTGTGTTGGATCCATAATGTTCCGCGTGTGGAGATTAACACACGCAGCGTGTCGTTGATCTTCTGAACGTGACCTCCTTCCTCCCACAGCCTCCACTCGCCCTCGCTGTGGACCGTCTACCTGGGCAAGCTGCTGCTCGCCCCCAGCAGCCCCACGGAGGAGGTGACCCGGGTCCGGCGGATCCACCTCCACCCGTATTACGACGACGAGTCCCACGACTACGACCTGGCCCTGCTGCAGCTGGACCGGCCCGCCTCCGCCCTGCTGGCCGGACACGCCCGGCCCGCCTGCCTGCCTCCGCCCGCCCACCAGATGGAGCCGGGCCTGCTCTGCTGGGTCACCGGCTGGGGGGCCCTGCGCGAGGGGGGTGAGGAGGGAGGGGTCGGGGTGTAGGTGGTTGACATAGATTCACCACTTCTCCACCTTAATCACAGGTTGTAGCTCGTTCCATTTGACCGCAAACGAGGTAAAGAAGAGTTCTCTGGACCTTCTGCGGTCAAGCCGTTATCGTTACTGTGACAGTGAAGAAGTGAGAGTTTCTATCTGATTTAACCTCTGACCTCTTGAACAACACATCCTCTAACTGAGACCCTCCTTGTTCTCCTCTCGAATCAATTCGGGACATTCGGGGAGTTTGTGTCTCATATCTGCTTGTTCTCGTCCAGCAGTAGATCTTTCAGCCTGGAGGCCACGTTCCTTTATTAGTCACATGACTCGTGTTCTTCAGTGACGGCCCTTCTCTGGGTATTTACCTCTTCGTCAGGAGACGATGACTCGTCTCGCTGGACTTATGTAGGAAAATAAGTAACTTTTCATGAGATCTCACACGTTTAATATGATTTTTCAAAATTTTTCAAAAGACTTCAGACTGCGTAATAAAAGTCATGTAATGAGTTAAATGAGAAGTTAGTAATCAATTTAACTTTAAAGGACTTTGAATGCTGCAAAACGTTTTTTCTCAGGACTACAGGAACGTTTATTCCTTGATAACCGCGCTGTAAGTGACCCATGGGTTCTTCATGAAGCCTTTTAAATGAAACTATGCAGGTCTTTGACTTTTATTTGGTGCTTTTGACTACAAGATGAGCAATAAACCTGTTTCCATTGGCTCGGTTATCGTGCAGAATAATCCGGTATTGAGGCAACTTGCAGAGATGGAAGCGTCCCCGCTGGCTCATAACGGGCCACGTAAAACAAACAAAATGTAAATGACAAACAAACGCGTCTGATGGCGTCCGTAGAGGAACGATTCCTCTGATGGCTTTCTGTGACATCATTCTTGGTTCCTGTTCACCTTCAGCTCTTGTTTTGCCTTGTAGCAGCATGAGGGTGTGGAAGTGAATCCCGCCGGCGTCTTCAGGGCATGAACGGAAAAGGAAGAACGAGTTGTGAAACTTGCTTTGACCTTTGACCCTCTGCTCTCCAGGGAGTGCCAGCAACGTGCTTCAGAAGGTGGACGTCCGCCTGGTCAGCGAGGAAGCCTGCGTTCGCACCTACGGCCACCTGGTCACTCCCAGAATGCTTTGCGCTGGCTACCGCACTGGAGACAAGGATGCGTGTCAGGTACAGAGACGCATCTGAAAACAACACTGTTTACGTAATGATCCGTTTTCATCTAATTATAACGGTTTAATGAGCCCGGTTGGTTGAACATGTTACCAGAGCCAGACGCACGTTTCATGTGAGCCTCACGTCGGTGAAAAAAGTCCAATTCGTTAACGCGGAATGAGTGTTACGGTGTGGCCAACAAAACTACAACGTAAGGTAACCTAACGTGCGTGAAGACACAAAGCGACACGTAGCGTAACAATGTAGCGTAACAATGTAGCGTAACAACGTAGCGTAAACATGAAGTGGCATCGTCAACATATAGTAACAACGTAGCGTAACAACATATAGTAACAACGTAGCGTAACAACGTAGCGTAACGACATGAAGTGGCAACGTCAACATATAGTAACAACGTAGCGTAACAACATATAGTAACAACGTAGCGTAACAACGTAGCGTAACAATGTAGCGTAACAACATATAGTAACAATGTAGCGTAACAACGTAGCGTAACAACGTAGCGTAACAACGTAGCGTAACAACGTAGCGTAAAAACGTAGCGTAAAAACGTAGCGTAACACCATATAGTAACAACATATAGTAACAGCGTAGGTTGTAACCTAACGTCCGTGAAGACACAAAGCGACACGTAGCGTAACAATGTAGCGTAACAATGTAGCGTAACAATGTAGCGTAACAACGTAGCGTAAACATGAAGTGGCATCGTCAACATATAGTAACAACGTAGCGTAACAACATATAGTAACAACGTAGCGTAACAACGTAGCGTAACGACATGAAGTGGCAACGGGGGTCGCATGGTGGCGTGGGGGTTGTCGTGGCGTAGCGGTTAGAGAAGGTGGTTTGTGTGTTTTTTTAGAGGAAAGTGAGAGAAGAAGAGTTTCGGTTTTTATGTGCCGGCTAGGAGGGGAAAGTCCGAGGGTCGGAAAAAACTATTAACATAGAACAAACACGCGCATCTCGGTGAGGGAGGTGAGGAGCACGGAGTCATGGAGACTGGAGACGTGAGGTCTTCCTGATCAGTCATCAGTCATCCAAACATCGCATCCCTCATGAAGCTCAAGTTGCAAACCTTCAGTTCTTCAGTTATTCTGGGTCGTCGTGGCGCAGGGGTTAGAGAAGGTGTGCTGGGAAGCACAAGGTTGGTGGTACGATTCCAGGCTGCCCCATGTTCCATGTCGAAGTGTCCCTGAGCAAGACACCTAACCCCTAATTGCTCCCCGGGCAAAAATGTGAAAAAGCCATGGGTTTAAAGTGTAATGTAAGTCGCTTTGGATAAAAGCGTCCGCTAAATGACCTGTAATGTAATGTAATGTAATGCAACGTCAACATATAGTAACAACGTAGCGTAACAACATATAGTAACAACGTAGCGTAACAACGTAGCGTAAAAACGTAGCGTAACAACATATAGTAACAACATATAGTAACAGCGTAGGTTGTAACCTAACGTCCGTGAAGACACAAAGCGACACGTAGCGTAACAATGTAGCGTAACAACGTAGCGTAACGACATGAAGTGGCATCGTCAACATATAGTAACAACGTAGCGCAACAACGTAGCGCAACAAAGTAGCGCAACAACATGAAGTGGCATCGTCAACATATAGTAACAACGTATCGTAACAATGTATCGTAACAACGTATCGTAACAACGTAGCGTACCAACGTAGCGTAACAACGTAGCATAACAACATATAGTAACAACGTAGCGCAACAACGTAGTGCAACAACGTAGCGCAACAACGTAGCGCAACAACGTAGCGTAACAACGTATCGTAACAACGTAGCGTAACAACGTAGCGTAACAACGTAGCGTAACAACGTAGCGTAACAACGTAGCGTAACAACATATAGTAACAACGTAGCGTAACAACGTAGCGTAAAAACGTAGCGTAACAACATATAGTAACAACATATAGTAACAGCGTAGGTTGTAACCTAACGTCCGTGAAGACACAAAGCGACACGTAGCGTAACAATGTAGCGTAACAACGTAGCGTAACGACATGAAGTGGCATCGTCAACATATAGTAACAACGTAGCGCAACAACGTAGCGCAACAAAGTAGCGCAACAACATGAAGTGGCATCGTCAACATATAGTAACAACGTATCGTAACAATGTATCGTAACAACGTATCGTAACAACGTAGCGTACCAACGTAGCGTAACAACGTAGCATAACAACATATAGTAACAACGTAGCGCAACAACGTAGTGCAACAACGTAGCGCAACAACGTAGCGCAACAACGTAGCGTAACAACGTATCGTAACAACGTAGCGTAACAACGTAGCGTAACAACGTAGCGTAACAACATATAGGAACAACGTAGCGTAACAACGTAGCGTAACAACGTAGCGTAACAACGTAGCGTAACAACGTAGCGTAACAACAAATAGTAACAACCTAGCGTAACAACCTAGCGTAACAACGTACATTGTCAAGTCACAATGTTATGTAACAACGTGTAGGATGGTTACTTAACAAACAGAGCAACAATGTATCAAACAACGTTATGTAACAACACAGCGTGACATCATAAAGTAACAAGAACGCAAGCTAACGGAACAACAGAATGTAACATTACCAGGTAACTTTCATTGCTCATAACCTTCTAACGAGCCACATCCTACGTCTCTCGCTCTGAACATCTAGTGGATCTGTGGTCTTCAAAGGAGTGAAATATCTGCGTGTTTTTCAACACGGTGACCACAGAGAACCAATCAGCGCCTTTGTTGTGGTGGTTCAGTCCAGCTTCTCAACAAGAGGCAGTAGGTCGTGGTCCTACTCGTGCCCGGGAGACACTGAAATGTCCTTCTGACAGGGAGACTCCGGCGGCCCCCTGGTGTGCCAGGAGCCGTCGGGCCGCTGGTTCCTCGCCGGCGTGGTGAGCTGGGGCAAAGGCTGCGGGCGCCCGGACCAGTACGGCGTCTACACCCGCGTCATCAGGCTCACCGACTGGATCAAAGAGGTCATCAGCAGCCCCTGAGACACTTTGTCTTCACATGAATGTCCTCACAGGCTCGGGTAGAGAAGCAGGATTTTAAGAGTTTAGCTGAACAGGAGGCGGAAAAAGGTTTTATTCCAATCATAAAAGTAATGGATGTTATACTAGAATCTACTATATTGTATCATTCAGAACTTATATTAACAGCAAAAAGAAACATATTATTTTTAAATTAAATTAGGTTAGAAAGAAGAGGACTCCTTATAAGTGTTAATGAATTGATTATTAAACACTAATAATGAATGTTTGATTTAACTGTAAATAATCATGGATACTCTACAGATGGAAATAAAAATAGATTGTATTACAGCATTGTTTTCCATAATAAAGCATATTTCTGTTTTGTCATCAAGTGTCCATTAAACTGTTTGTTTTCATGTCTGGTTGGAGGCAAATATAAAAATACAGCAAAAAGAACGCTGGATGCTAAACGGCAACGTCAATCAGAAACCAGGAATCCGGAACATTTATTTGCAAAATGTGAATACCAGACATTTGACATGGCGGTTGGTGCATAACATTGGACAGTAAGACAATGAGACAATGGACAACAACACAAATAACATGTTCAATTTACACATTTACAAGTATAAAATAGAAGCTGCTGATGTTTAGCAGAGGTTAGCGCGTTAGCTCCCTTTCAGTGTAACTGGTATTTTATTAGATGCTAATCAATGAGGCTTAACGGGGCCACAGAAGCCATCCATCACAGCTGCTGCATTTACAGCTTCCACGTTGTCGGTGGAGCATGTTCCTTTAGGAACCAGGAATCAGGAACCGCCATCTTTTTAGCTGCTTCAGAGACCTGGAAGTGAACAAGTCCTGCAGGGACGGCAGATTGCAGCCGATCAGCCTCTCTGCAGAGCGGAGGACACGCTGCAGCCTGCCCTTGTTCTTGGCTGTGGCTGCAGCGTACCAGACGGTACGGTGGAGGAGCAGAGGACGGACTCCATGATGGCCGTGTAGAAGTGGACCATCATCGTCTTTGGCAGGTTGAGTTTCTTCAGCTGCCTCAGGAAGAACAACCTCTGCTGAGCCTTCTTGGTGATGGAGCTGATGTTCAGCTCCCTCTTGAGGTCCTGGGTGATGATTGAGAAAAAATAAAAAAATTAAAAATTGTACTTTAAGTTTACTTAGATTACACTTTAAATCCACGGCTTTTTACATTTTGCCCGGGGGGGTCAGGTGTCTTGCTTGGCTTGAAACATGGGGCAGCCGGGACTTGAACCACCAACCTTGCAGTTCCCAGCGCACCCCCTCTACCCCCTGTGCCATGACAACCCATGTGGTTCTATCTGATGGTGGTTCTATCTGACGGTGGTCCTATGTGACGGTGGTTCTATGTGATGGTGGTTCTATCTGACGGTGGTTCTATGTGATGGTGGTTCTATGTGATGGTGGTTCTATCTGACGGTGGTTCTATCTGACGGTGGTTCTATGTGATGGTGGTTCTATGTGATGGTGGTTCTATCTGATGGTGGTTCTATGTGACGGTGGTTCTATGTGATGGTGTTTCTATCTGACGGTGGTTCTATCTGATGGTGGTTCTATGTGATGGTGGTTCTATGTGATAGTGGTTCTATCTGATGGTGGTTCTATGTGATGGTGGTTCTATCTGATGGTGGTTCTATGTGACGGTGGTTCTATCTGACGGTGGTTCTATGTGACGGTGTTTCTATCTGACGGTGGTTCTATCTGACGGTGGTTCTATGTGATGGTGGTTCTATCTGATGGTGGTTCTATGTGACGGTGTTTCTATCTGACGGTGTTTCTATCTGACGGTGGTTCTATCTGACGGTGGTTCTATGTGACGGTGGTTTTATGTGATGGTGGTTCTATCTGACGGTGGTTCTATCTGACGGTGGTTCTATGTGACGGTGGTTTTATGTGATGGTGGTTCTATCTGACGGTGGTTCTATCTGACGGTGGTTCTATGTGATGGTGGTTGTCCCTGCAGTGGTCCTGTCGTACACCTGCTTACTACTCTCATCATTTGAATCATCGCATGTGTACAGACTGTAAAGCCCTCTGAGGATAATTTGTTATAAATAATTAGATAATTAGTGATTTTGGGCAAAACAAAATGAATTGAATCCTGTAAAAACAGCTGCAACATTCATCTCATGAATTGTGTTTTACTGGTTTTCACATTGTTCTATTTTCCAAATAAAGAGCATTTCGGCTCAGTTTCTCTACAGCTTCTCAAACATTCCCCTGAGCTCCTTCCCTCTGTGTGTTTTCATTGTGGTCTGCATTCATCATGGGAGTAGTGGTTGGACGGGGAGGAAGGGGGGAGCGTGGGAGGAGGGAGAGAGAGAGAGAGAGACACTGAAGGCAGACGGAATCCTCTCCACATGAAGGAAGCTCTGCTCCGATGTGGCTTCCACCTCAGGAAGGAATGTGTGTTTTCCCTCCACGATCATGAACTTCTTCCGTTTGCTTCAGTGGAACAAAACGAGGGAGAGAAACAGGCTTCAAAGAACTCGTAAGAAGAGACACATCACAAGAGACACATCACAAGAGACACATCACAAGAGACATCACAAGAAGAGACACATCGAGGACGGCGAGCGACAAAGAGACATCACACAACCACGAATATGAAACCCATGGGACTGAGGACGTGGAATCGGAGGGATGGAGGCTGGAGGAGAGAGAGGGGGGAGACCAACTGAGTCCCCCAGGGAGGGGGTTAAGGTGAGTGGAGAGAGAGAGAGAGAGGGAGGGAGGGAGGGAGGGAGACTGCTCCTCAGTAGTTCCTCCTCTCCTCTGACTCCTGCAGCCTCTCTTGTCCTCCTCGTGGATCTCCAGCAGGTAAGAAACACGCACCGCGCGACACGACGTCACGTGACGTTCCGAACACAGTGGAAGCAGAAGAAGAAGTGAACTTATTCACAAACTCAGCAGCGTTTTTCTTTTTCACAAAGTTGGCCCGTTTATTCTCGTGCACGCGTCTCGCGGACACCTTTCTCGCCGCGCACGGTGCGTGCGCGCGTGCGTGCGTGTGACTGCGCGTCTGTACACGTGGCCCCCTCGATGAGTCCACCGTGGCGGCCGCGCGCGCGTGGGTGCAAGAGCGTGGGCGTGCGTGTCGTGCACGCGGCTCCCGGGAGGCCCCGCTGCGGTACGATGACGTCATGACGTAACCCGTTGGCACCGACTCAAGAGTCAAATATCAGGTTACCAAACCGGAAGTAGATCCCTGAAGAAAACATGCAACTTTAATTAAATTGTATTCATTTTGTATTAAAGTTTGTGGATTGTTAACGTGATTTAAACTGTTTCCATAAACGTCACAGACATTCAGACGCTGAGCTTTGAGGCTTGTGAAGGTCAGAGGTCAACAAGATGCTGCTATTTTACATTTGTGGTTCATGGAGGAAAATAGTGTCTTCATCCAAAAAGCATTGATTGTATTTTTATTTCTTATTTCCTATATTCTGCCGCAGTGAGGCTTCTGACCTTCAGTGGTTCATCAACAGAACTTTGTTGCGTTAGAAAAGATGCTGGTTTGGAATCCAATAAGCAGCAGGAGGTCCACATTCCTCTACAAGCCCCGCCCCCTCTCCTGGCTCGCCATGACCTGGTTATAAAGGGATGAAGAACCTTCACTTCACTGTGGGGCCGATGGAGGTTTTGAAGCCTCCCAAATCTTCTTTTGTTGTCTTTTGTCGCTGCAGCGAATCCACAGAGACATAAAAGTTATAAGTTGATGAATTGATGAAGGACACAGATTAGAATCCACAGGGTTTTTATTGTAGATCCAGAAGTTCCCACAATACCTTGCTGCTGTTTTCTACACAAAGCACGAGTGTGTCTGTGTGCGTGTGTGCGTTCTTAAAGACATTCTTAAATTACACTGAACATTTTATTCTATTTTTCTTTGTTCTTAACAGTTTGTAAATGTTTGTAATGTTTCTTTGTGAGTTGCCTCGTTGGTGAAATGTGCTCAGCGCTTCCAGCTGTGCGATGTTTTCACCCCCCGGTGTGTTTGCGAGGCGACTCTACTCTCTGCGACCTTCCGCCCGCAGGTCGTGTCGGCCATGTTGGCGGTGTGTCTGAGGCTGCTGTGGCTCCTCCCCCTGGCCTGCTGCGTCCCCTCCCCCTCCAGACCCCCCTCCAGACTCTGCAGGCGGTGCTGCGACCACACGGAGCCCCCAGCCGCCACGGGCCAACGGCAGATACCGGAGGTCCGCGCCGTCATCAACATGACCATCCTCAAAGGTACCGGAGCATTAAAGCCAATGAAAGGGTGTGAACGAGTACCAGGAACCCGCGAGGAACGTGTGGCTTTAAAGTTCTGACCCGCGATCAAACCCATGAAGGTTTCTGTCTCTCTTTCTTGTCCACAAATAGTTGTTTTAGGCAATAATACGTCTCTTTGATGCTACAAGAGAACCAGAACCACATGTGGAGAAGAAGTGGAGGTACTGAACCAGAGGCCAAAAAACTCCAAACATCTAAGAGAGGAAAAGAGTCTGCAGGGACCAATGGAGTCGCCCATTTAAAGTTCAAACTTACTCGTCAATACTTCATTTATTTATTCATTTATTGTACAGGGACCATCCACACCAACGAGAGGCTCTTCTCCATCTGCTGTCCACATGTTCTAAGATCAATCAGGATGAAGATAGCTTAGTGGCTACAGTGTAAAGGAGAACGATGCGTTTAGTCAAACACGTTCTAACGAACTAAATGTAACGTTATAAATATATAACTTACAAGCGCATAACTTCCCCACATGGACCCTTCTGAACGTTCATGCTCAGGGTGAGGAGATGAAGCTGAGAAGACGTTGTCTCCATTTCTCTTGTGTGCTCATAATAACAGTCAGAAGGTTTTATTTATGGGACAGAAACCTGATGATGAGCCTCTCATTGTCCCACAGATCCTGTTACTCGCTTCATCAGTACCAATAGACCATCCGTCCTTCCATAATCCACTGTTCATTTTCATGTGACGTCACTGTCTTCTGTTCCACGGAACCCACCAGGACCGTGTCCTCTTGTGTCCAACACAGCCGGCTAATTAATGTCTCTCTCACACCTAACAAAGGAGACAAAGGAGACCGAGGGGACCGGGGCACGCCCGGCAAGCCCGGCTCGGCGGGCCCCCCCGGCCACGGAGGACCCGCAGGTACCAAAGGCACCAGAGGCCAGGCCGGTTCCCCCGGGGACTCCTGCAAGACCCCCCGCTCCTCCTTCTCGGTGGGCCGGCGCAAGGCGCTGCACAGCGTGGACTACTACACGCCGCTGGTGTTCGACACGGTGTTCGTCAACCCCGACGGCCACTTCGACATGTTCAAGGGCAAGTTCTACTGCCGCGAGCCGGGGGTCTACTTCTTCAACGTCAACATCCACACCTGGAACTTCAAGGAGACCTACCTGCACCTGATGCACAACGACAGGGAGCAGGTGATCCTCTACGCGCAGCCCAGCGAGAGGTCCATCATGCAGAGCCAGAGCGTGATGATGCCGCTGGCGCCGGGCGACGAGGTGTGGGTCCGCCTCTACAAGCGGGAGCGGGAGAACGCCGTGTACAGCGACGACGTGGACGTCTACATCACCTTCAACGGGTACCTGGTGGCCCCCGGCGGCGGGGCGGGCTAAACGGGGCCCGGAGAGGGAAGTGGTGCACATATGAACCGAGTCCCAATGAGAAGCTTCAGTTGGGCGTGTTTGTGTTGTTATACGTTCGTATGCATCTCGTCATGTGACCGTAGACCTTTAAGAGGTCCTCGGTGCAGCAGGTTCCTCTGCAGACCCTTTAGACGTCAGCCGCCTTCAAATAAACTAAAGTGCGTTATTTCCAAATCAAGGTTTTGATGATTCACGCTGACGTGTTGATGTAAACATCTGTATCACATGTATTTGCTTTGCAGCACCGGGCAATAAAAAGACACGAGACTAAGAAAAGAATCACATTATTTAAAACCTGGATCTGAATTCTTTTCCTACGAGCGGAATGATATTTAAGATTTGACTCCGGGTCTCCCTGTGAGCCCGGACGCCGTCCTCAGGGAGGAGAAGGTCTGCAGAGCCTCCTGGAGGGTTCAGATCCGGGTTTGTTCCAGTCTGGTCAGGCTCAGCTGACTGGGGGGGCTATCAGATAGACAGACAGGAACCCCCCCACCAACAACCCCCCTGCAGGACCCGGAGGTTCTCAGGAGGACACCAGACTCGTCTCCACCAGAGACGGATTGAGAGGCGGCAGTCTACAAGTCCTCAAGGAGACGGATGGGGTCTATGCTACAATCTGGGACCCCGACCCCCCCACTGTCCCTCAGGACTAAAGACTCCCAAACACGAGTTCCCCTCCGTGCACAGAGAGAGATTATTCCATTTATAATGAAATTATTACTTTATTTGATTTTACATATTAGCATTGCTGCAGGAAAATTGAAATATATATATGTATTTTTAATATATATACAGTATATATATTTATATATATATAAATTATATATATAGTAATATATATATATATATTATACATAAATTATATATATAATAATATAATATATATATATATTATATACATATATATTATGTGACATGTAACCCAGGGAGACGCTGTCGGACTGTTTTTAAAATTAATTTATTATACTTTGTCATAGAAGTCATTACTGGTTAACATACAGCTGTTCATACAGAGCCGACCAGTTGGTTTTTATTCCACGTTTCAATCCAAATGTACACGTTTGTCTCGTGGCTCCAGAGGAGAAAAATCTCCTTCAGAAGTCAGTTCTCATGTGTCTCCTCCTCTTCCTCCTCGTCCTCCTCGTCCTCCTCCTGTATCGGATGGTGGGATGTCGAGGCAAAGGGAGCTGAACACACCGGCACGATGATGAACACGGGGCTGAAGTGCATTCTGGGAAATGACCACCACTGAACCATGCAGCCGCACATTTGGTTAGCACACACACACACACACACACGCACACACACACACACACACACACACACACACACTCACGCACACACTCACGTACACGCACACACTCACGTACACGCACACACACGTTACAGAGACCCATTAAAACATTTCCAAATAAATGCACAAAATAATAAGGAACCAAAACCCCCAAAAACATAAAAAATAAAACTATGCGCATGTGTACAATCGTCATCAGTGCACGTGAGGCCGGGGGTTAAAGGTCAATGTCCCCACATGTAATCAGGTAATAACAGGACTTCCTTTGGACACCTGGAAACCGGCAGGACGGCTTAACTGGCTGAACTGTGACGAGTGTGTGTGTGCATGTAAGGGACAAGCCGTCCTGGAGGACGCCTCCTAGTGGACACCATGAGGACATGGAGGACGCCTCCTAGTGGACACCGTGAGGACATGGAGGACGCCTCCTAGTGGTCACCATGAGGACATGGAGGACGTCTCTTAGTGGACACCGTGAGGACATGGAGGACGCCTCCTAGTGGACACCGTGAGGACGTCTCCTAGTGGTCACCATGAGGACGTCTCCTAGTGGTCACCATGAGGACATGGAGGACGTCTCCTAGTGGTTACCATGAGGACATGGAGGACGTCTCCTAGTGGACACCATGAGGACGTCTCCTAGTGGTCACCATGAGGACATGGAGGACGCCTCCTAGTGGTCACCATGAGGACATGGAGGACGTCTCTTAGTGGTCACCATGAGGACGTCTCCTAGTGGTCACCATGAGGACGTCTCCTAGTGGTCACCATGAGGACATGGAGGACGTCTCCTAGTGGACACCATGAGGACATAAATGCATAATCACCGGCTCATTTAAACGCGGCGTTAATAAACACAACTCATAACCCTGTTTAAGAATCAGCAGCTAATCTCATCAAACAGTAACAGAGACACGTCCCTCCAATAAGGTGCAATTCGTCAACACGCGTATTTATCTGCATCTCAGCGCGCAGGACGCAGGACGCAAGACGCAAGACGCAGGACGCAAGACGCAGGACGCAATACGCAATACGCAAGACGCAAGACGCAGGACGCAAGACGCAGGACGCAGGACGCGGGACGCAATACGCAGGACGCAAGACGCAGGACGCAAGACGCAGGACGCAGGACGCAGGACGCAAGACGCAGGACGCAGGACGCAGGACGCAAGACGCAGGACGCAGGACGCAAGACGCAGGACGCAAGACGCAGGACGCAGGACGCGGGACGCAATACGCAGGACGCGGGACGCAATACGCAGGACGCAAGACGCAGGACGCAGGACGCAGGACGCAATACGCGGGACGCAGGACGCAAGACGCAAGACGCAGGACGCAAGACGCAGGACGCAATACGCAATACGCAGGACGCAAGACGCAGGACGCAAGACGCAGGACGCAGGACGCGGGACGCGGGACGCAATACGCGGGACGCAATACGCAGGACGCGGGACGCAATACGCAGGACGCAGGACGCAATACGCAGGACGCAGGACGCAATACGCAGGACGCAGGACGCAATACGCGGGATGCAGGACGCAAGACGCCCGTTGCTTTTTTTGTCAGTTTGGAGGAAAAAACAAAACAAAAAACCCTGCTGACTTTTAGTGAAGTAAAAGAAGAAGAAGCACCGATCAACAGAAGCTGCTGCTTCTCCTCGACGGCGCCGGTCCAAACCGGCTCTGAGCGGCGAACGCCACGACACAAAGACGAGACGCTCGCTGGTCACACAATGGGGAAGTCATCACGGCGATGTCATCGGCCAGAACTCGACCCGACCTCAGAGGCTGCTCTGTGTGTGTGTGTGTGTCTGTCTGTGTGTGTGTGTGTGTGTGTGTGTCTGTGTGTAAACGTGGGACATCCGGCCCAGCAGATGGTTCTGATTGACCTCTTAGATATTTCTCACCTGGACAACGATGATAATCTCCTCTGCAGAGCGCCGCCTCGGTTCTACAGAATAAAGGTTCTCAGACTGTTGATCATTTCTGGTACCAACAGGAGCTGCTGCACCGAGCGCTCCTCTTCTGTCAGAACGCCGGCCCCTGAAGGAGCTTCCAGAACTTCATACTCCTGCTGATGGAGCAACTCGCCGGTCGCTACATGAACGTAGCTTCGTCCACACACAGCTTAGCAAAGCACGTTGCATCTCCACCCTGATGACGTCTCCACCTTCTGGGCTACGTTTGCTTATGAATTATTTTGAGAACGTCGGCCGAGGAGCTTCATCACCTCCCGGCTGTTACGCCACACGAGGGAACCGTTTTACCACGTTTGTATTTTTAGTTTAGTTTGTAGTTTCGGGTCCGCGGCGACGCCGCGCTTCGTGGAATGCGAGCGCCTCTCGAGAGGAGCGACGACACGTGGCGGCCGGCTCGTGTTTCAGGAGATTCTCGGGACTTTTGACTCGAGGCGCGTCGGAGACGGAAGGCGCCGGTGGTGGTGAAGGTTAGCGAGTGTTTAAACTAGTGATTATTAAAACCCGAGTCCGTCCTCGGCCTTCGTGGACGCTGACCCAACAAAGCGTCTCCTTTTCACGCTTTCAGGCGCAGAAACGTGCAGAAATGAACTGAGTAGATGATGAAGGCGTGAAGCGAAAGGCGACCTGCTTTCAGTAGTGAAAACGTCTTCAGCACTTCTCCCAAATGGGCCCAAATACTTTGTCTTTCTGCCGTTATCAATACCTGAAAGGTAATAAAGAGGTTTCCAGGCAACGCATCCTCGACCCGCCAGCGGCGGCGCGGCTCTCCTTTTAGCATTTGACACTTTATTGGTTTGTTGGTTTGAGCGGCGGAGAGAAAAGATGATCGATTGAAAGCTGCAGCTGAAGGGTTTAAAATAAAGTAAATCAATGAGTCATGACCTCCTCCAGGCTTTGTTTTCAGAACGATAACGCCGAATGTCACCATCTGCCCAAGTGCCCTTGGCCGAGACGCCGACGGTGAGGTCGTCCCATCGATGGAGGACCCTCGTAGTTTATAGTTATTGCTACAGAGGCGTCGTGGTTACTGCCATTGGCCTGCTGCCTCTAAGAAGACGATTATTAAGCACAAACGCGTGAAGAAGACGAAGAAGAAGAGTGTTGTTGACCATGAACAGTGTATGAGGAAGTGGACCTTGTCACGTGATGTCACCCATTGAACAGGAAGTGACATGAAGTGACCATATAAGGATTGAGGAGGACGTAGAGACGCTGTTCACGTCTGTTAACATCATGTTGCATTGAAGACTTTAAACTCATGTTTACAATGTTTACTGAGGGAATAAATCAAGAGAGAAGTAGAGTCATTTCCTCATAGACGTCTATGGGAGCAGAGGAGTCGCCCCCTGCTGGTCACTGCAGAGAAGTAGAGTCATTTCCTCATAGACGTCTATGGGAGCAGAGGAGTCGCCCCCTGCTGGTCACTACAGAGAAGTAGAGTCATTTCCTCATAGACGTCTATGGGAGCAGAGGAGTCGCCCCCTGCTGGTCACTACAGAGAAGTAGAGTCATTTCCTCATAGACGTCTATGGGAGCAGAGGAGTCGCCCCCTGCTGGTCACTACAGAGAAGTAGAGTCATTTCCTCATAGACGTCTATGGGAGCAGAGGAGTCGCCCCCTGCTGGTCACTACAGAGAAGTAGAGTCATTTCCTCATAGACGTCTATGGGAGCAGAGGAGTCGCCCCCTGCTGGTCACTACACAGAATGCAGATTAAACAACGTTACTGTTTTGTTTCTGATCCGTCGGTCACTGTAACTCTTAAAAAAGAGGAGGATGAATATTAGGACGGACAACATGTGTGTGAGTGAGTGAAGCGAAGGAACTAAAGAGAGGAACTAAAACCCGCGTGTTTCTCTGACGTCCCTCTGGACCCCGAAGACTGATGTCATTTGGATCAAAAGAAAAGCGAGAACGTGCTGTGCAGCCGCGGGGGGGCGGAGCCTAATGGTCTTTGGAGGTCACGGCTGCAGGGCGGCGGTGGACTTTAGCCTCTGGATTCTGCACACGGCACGGAAATGTGTGAAGACGGCAGGGGTCGGACCGTGACCTTGAATGGGTCAGTCAAAGGTCGTCGTTCTTAACTCATTAGGAAGCTAAGTGGTACCTGCTTCCTGTCGTCTTGTGGTTGGAACCGAAGCACGTTGAGATGTTTTTGCATAATGCATTCGTCTCCTCCTGCTAACACTCACACTTTACGGCATTATGTAAAGGAGCAGAGAGCTCGTTGATAGGCTCAAACCACGTACCCGCCACCGTCCCGCCCCTTACTTTGGTTTCCATGGAAACTAACTCGTCTCAGCTGGACGAAGACACACACACACACACACACACACACACTCTCATCCATCCAACCGGAGCCTCAGCAGACGCTCTAGAATAAACCGGGACGCCTCCTTTTCAGCTCCACCTCACAAACACAAGAGGCGGGGCTTAAGGTGGCGCGTCAGTACACCAGCAAGCGGAGGCGGCGTCCCACTTCTTTTGGCAGGATTGGACAAAGATGACGATGTGAACGCTTGTGTCTGTTTCTGGAAGGAGGTGTGGCAGGAAGACGACGGGAAGAGAGTCGGGACATCAGCCGCTGCCCAAACTTCAGTAAACACAGACAGAACCCCCCCCCCCTCCTCCTGGCAGGGGTGACGAAAAGACAGATAGTTACCCCCCCACCCTCCCCCAAAAGGGAGTAGTAATCAAAAATGTCAGATTTTTGTCTATCCAGTGGATTTATTCTCTCAATGTTCTCCCTTTTAAAACCCCAAAATAATCTTTTCTTTAAAGTGATACTTCAGTCAGGTGGAGGCGATGCGAGTACCTCCGCTCAGAAACTCAGTGCCAGCAGTCCGTGCCGGGTGCGTCAAGCCCCGCCCCCCCCCGAGCCCCTCGTCGGTCTGGTGCTGTAAGGGTTCTCCAGGAGGTAGCGGTACCTCTCCGGGTGCTCCAGCATGTACCTGGGGGCGTACATGTGCTCCTTGGGGTCCACGGGGGGGTACTCCTGCAGGGAGCCATCGAACCAGCCCCCCGTCCGGATCAGGTCGCGGATGTAGTTGAGGTCGCGCTTGTCCTCGTAGTCGCCCCACCGCGGGAAGTCTCCGTTCTGGGCCGACACCAGCTTGAAGTAGATGCCGGCGGGCGAGAAGCACCAGGAGCAGTGCCACCCGGCAAAGTGGAAGGGGCTCCCCACGGACCACTGCACCAGGATGTGGCCCGTGTCGTTCTCGTACTTGCGGAAGCCCGGCATGGTGTAGTACTCGCGCCGGCGGAGCTTGATGCCGTCGCCGTCGTAGACGCCGCGGAGCATCCCCACCGTGCAGCCCGAGACCACCTCCAGGGAGCCGAACTGCTTCCAGAAGAACCCGTACAGCGACTGCAAGAAGAGAGCCAGTGTGATTGGGGTGAATGGGGCGATTGGGGGGATTGGGGCGATTGGGGGGATTGGGGCGATTGGGGGGATTGGGGCGATTGGGGGGATTGGGGGGATTGGGGGGCTTTAAGTAAAGGTAAAAAGGAGACGCTGTTCTTAGTTTAACAAAAAGCCACCGTGCTCCTCGCCGCTACCTTGCGCATGTGGATGGCGAAGGGCTCCGTCCAGCCGTCGAACAGCTTGAGGAAGAGGAGGCCCTCGTGCGCCGGGATCTCGTCGGCGTCGTTGATGACGAAGACGTCGTCGGCCCGGAGGCCAGCCACCCGGGACAGGCCGTTGTGCGTCAGGTAGGTGCGCAGGTAGTCGTCGGCGATCCAGCCGTCCTGCCGCCCGCCCTCCGGGAAGTGGTCCAGGAACACGTAGAGGATCTTGTGACGGACGTAGTCGTACGTGCCGTTGAGGAGGAGCCGCAGGAAACTGGGGGGGGGGGGAGGTAATGCCAGTTAATGGATTCCAGACAAGACATCACAAGCAAACTGCTTTTATAAGCACCTGAATCCACTGTAATCCACCAGCGTGCATTCAGAGGTTTGAAGACCTTCTGAGGGGAAATGCTTCTATATTGTCCAACACATACTCATGTTATAATCATGTGTAGGGAATTGTGTAAGTGGGGATATATTGTTATTTAGATAAAGCTAGAAAGAGGCCCGTAGACAGAAGGTAAGGTTGCATAGATACGAAGACGTTGTGACACTAAGGAGTGCAGAAGGTTTAGGACACCAGCAGTGGGACAAAGGTCTCATGTGTGTGTTTGTAGACGCTAGGGGACAGAACGGGAGGGCCAGCGAGACACAATCAACAGACCTGAACGAGTCCAGCATCAACACAGCAGATAGAGGGAGAACAGTGGAGAACATCAGGATCATAAGGTGCGTAGTCACAATGACAGAATAGAGTCAACACAGCAGATAGGGGGGCTGGTGAAGGACGAGGAGGACAATAGTGGGACAACAACACCCGGAGGGAGGACTTCACCCAATCTAATGGTCAAAGAAACGTATGAACTAATGTGTTGCCTCATCGACTCGTTAGTGTCTTTACGGAAAGAACTCGGTTTATTTGACTGTTGTTGTTCCAGTAAATCTCTGAACTGAAGGATCAGATCTGCAGCGTGTTGTGCATGTGTGTGTGTGTGTGTGTGTGTGTGTGTGTGTGTGTGTGTGTGAGTCCCTGTGAGGACGTGTGGGTCTTCACCACCGTCAGATAGAAGAAGTCAAAGAACGGTTTTAAAGTTTAGAGAGTCTCACCTCAGACAGACTCGTATATATTTATGTATATTTACGTACATCCACACGGTACTTTAACACGCATGCGGGTCTCACCTCAGCGGCCTCCTCTCCCCGTAGGCCGTGAAGTTGGACTCACAGATGAGGAAGACGTCCACGGCCTGAGCGAGCTCGTGGAAGCGCACGTGCAGCAGGTCGAACTCGTGGTTGATGTTGATGGCGTTGACGACCCGCCGCGGCGTCTCCCGGGGGGTCAGCCGCTCCTTGGTGGGCAGGTTGGAGTGGTACACCATGGTGGGCACGCCGCAGTACGGCCCGTGCCAACCCGGCCGGCACACGCACTTCACCAGCCGCCTGCCGCCGCCGCCGCCGCCCCCCCTGTTTCTGGCCTTGGCCTTGGGGGCGGCGGAGGGCTGCTGCTGGACCTGCAGGGGCTTCCTCTGTCCGGCCGAGCCCCCCAACTTCCCAGAGTACTCCTTCTGCTCCTTCTGGGCGGCCGCCTCCGTCCCCCGCCTGAAGCAGAGGGCCCCCGCTTTGGTGCGCACAAAGTACGGCGTCCTGTCGTCTTGGAGGGGGTGCAAGCGGGTGTGGAGGTCCCCCATCGACTCCACTGCGTCAGACGACGGGTCCCCCCCCAGAGGGACCTCGGGCCCCCCAGGCTGGGCCAGGTTGCGAGGCTTCAGGCGGTCTTCGGGTCTCTCCTGAAAAGAGACGAAGGACATTTAAATAAACCTCTGACGTCCCCACAGAGGGACAGAGACACCGAGAAAAGCTAAAGCTTTAAATTGTTATATTAAAATATCGTCCCACTGGAGCTTATTCTGCCTGTTTTTTATGTTCGTCTCCGTGACGATGCTTCCGCCTCCATAGAGGATCAAACCTTTAGTATAATATATAATACGGTTTTCCACTCACCTCTACCGGAGCGCCCCCCAGCTGGTTCTCCTCTGGTTTCTCCCAAGGGTGAGGAGGCGCTGGCTCCTCCCTCAACCTCATCTCCATCCCGGCTCCGCCTCCAATCATGCCCACGTTCCCTAGCTCCGCCCTCGCTCCCCCTCCTCCTCCTCCGCCCTCGCCGCCCGCCGCCGCCCGACCTTTGGTGTCCAACGGGCGGAGGACGACGGGCAGGGGAGGGGCCTCTTCAGGGGAGGCGGGGCTGAGCGGGGTGGCGCCCTCCCTCCAGAAGAAGCCGGAGACCATGATGAAGGACTTGATGTTGGGGTAGGGGGCGGAGAGCTCGCGCAGCAGGGACACGTAGTGCAGCGCCTTGTAGTAGTGGAGGAAGGAGATGACGCACAGGCCCACCGTGCACAGCAGGAACACCCGGTGGCGCCGCATCTTCATCCTGAGGAGGGAAGAGACGTCAGAGAAGAACCTTCTAGACCCTCCAGACGCGACCACGCCCACGCAGACCGTAGGAAGAAGACCTCAGAGTGTGACCATGTGACCAGGTTCCACGCTGCCACACAACGTTTGTGTGAGGGATCACCAGGGATCAGCAGCTGAGATTCACCAAACTGACTCCGCCCTCTCACCAAACAGACTCCGCCCTCTCACCAAACAGACTCTGGTGTGTGTGTGTGTGTGCGCATGGAGGAGGGAGGGAGATAGCGGCGGCGTACCTCCACTCCTCAGACCTCATCTATATTTCAGCGCTGCAGCGGTCCGTGAGGTCTCCCTCCCGTCCCCCCGAAGGGGGAGACAAGTGCTCCACGGTCCATTAACCCCCCAATGATATTTATATCTTTCCTTTTCCCTTCTTTAAATCCCACTTTCTGTTGCTAAAGGATTTTGACAGCCGTAATTTAGGGAGGAAGACGTGTTCACATCCTCTTCCTCCGTATAACGTACAGATAAATATACCAAAAATGACTATACAGCATCAAAATATAATATATAAATGTAAATAGATATACAAATATGTACTGATATAGATGGAAATATACACATTTTGACATACATGTTTTTTTTTAAAGCTCAAGAAAAGGAACATTCCACAATAACTAAATAATATTAATAAATAACTAATGTTCCCACCATGGTCGGCCTGTGAGGTCAGACCTCATGACCCGCTGTCTCACTTGAGATCTGTTAGATCTGTTACGCATTTAAAGTGAGGCGCAGTGACGAATCGTCTCGCATCACACGGACGTTCCTTTGGTGTGACTTCATCTTCCTCCTCCTACAACAGCGGGAAACCTCCCGCCGCTTCTCGGTTTCCCACAATGCCCTGCGGCGCCGCTGACGACCACACAGAACGTCGTAGGGAGGCTCCACGGGATGAACGCTCAAAACCACACGAGGAGAAACCGGCACAAAGATTTATCCACAATGTTGTTTTTAAAAGAGAGAAATAATCCATCACACCATCAGACCATCCGACCATCCGACCATCGGACCACCACACCATCAGACCATCACACCATCAGACCATCACACCATCAGACCATCCGACCATCCGACCATCGGACCACCACACCATCAGACCATCACACCATCGGACCATCACACCATCAGACCATCCGACCATCGGACCACCACACCATCAGACCATCACACCATCAGACCATCGGACCATCACGCCATCGGACCATCAGACCATCACACCATCACACCATCAGACCATCGGACCATCAGACCATCACACCATCAGACCATCGGACCATCACACCATCAGACCATCACACCATGGGACCATCACACCATCAGACCATCGGACCATCAGACCATCGGACCACCACACCATCGGACCATCACACCATCCGACCATCGGACCACCACACCATCAGACCATCACACCATCAGACCATCGGACCATCACACCATCAGACCATCGGACCATCACACCATCGGACCATCACACCATCAGACCATCGGACTATCACACCATCGGACCACCACACCATCAGACCATCACACCATCAGACCATCACACCATCAGACAATCACACCATCAGACCATCGGACCACCACACCATCAGACCATCGGACCATCACACCATCGGACCACCACACCATCAGACCATCGGACCATCAGACCATCGGACCATCACACCATCGGACCATCACACCATCAGACCATCAGACCATCAGACCATCAGACCATCGGACCATCACACTATCGGACCATCAGACCATCACACCATCAGACCTGTGTCTGCTGCTTGATTCGTCCATAGAGGGAAAATAATAGATGGACGTAGTTATGGTAACGTCTTTATTGGGTTGTGGACTCAGGAATCAGCTTAATTGGACCCATGGTGGACCTTTCATTCTGAGACTTTGCCATCTTGCAACCAGTGAACAGGAAGTTACCAGTACACGTCTCTGTTAGAGATCAGGTTCACGTCTCTAGTAGAGACCAGGCACACGTCTCTGTTAGAGACCAGGCACACGTCTCTGTTAGAGACCAGGCTCACGTCTCTGTTAGAGACCAGGCACACGTCTCTGTTAGAGACCAGGCTCACGTCTCTGTTAGAGACCAGGCACACGTCTCTGTTAGAGACCAGGCTCACGTCTCTGTTAGAGACCAGGCACACGTCTCTGTTAGAGACCAGGCTCACGTCTCTGTTAGAGACCAGGCACACGTCTCTGTTAGAGACCAGGCTCACGTCTCTGTTAGAGACCAGGCACACGTCTCTGTTAGAGACCAGGCACACGTCTCTGTTAGAGACCAGGCACACGTCTCTGTTAGAGACCAGGCTCACGTCTCTGTTAGAGACCAGGCACACGTCTCTGTTAGAGACCAGGCACACGTCTCTGTTAGAGACCAGGCACACGTCTCTGTTAGAGACCAGGCTCACGTCTCTGTTAGAGACCAGGCACACGTCTCTGTTAGAGACCAGGCACACGTCTCTGTTAGAGACCAGGCTCACGTCTCTGTTAGAGACCAGGCTCACGTAGGTACACGTCTCTAGTAGAGACCTGTCAATCAGCTTGTAGTATTTCAGTACTTTACCTGTGTAAAGTTTAAATTGCTGCTGCTGCCACTAGAGGGCGCAGGTTCCTACCTTACAAATTACATTTTCCCCTTCGAGTAGAAGTACATCGTCCGTACAGGCCGAACTGAGGAATCAGGATCACATGCAGAGACAAGCCCCCCCCCCCCCACACCGTTACTGCGAGCTCCTCACCCGGGCAGCACGTCCAGACCTGCCCGCCCCCCGAACACACACACAGTATGAGCCCTGCATGAGGCCGGGGACGTCTGAGCAAAGGGACCGCAGAGCGTCACGGGACATTTAGCAACTTCATTCAGCTTCAGAGAGAAAAGAAGAAGTGAAGCTGTGCAGAAAAAAGGTTGTGAAAGTAAAGGAACGAAAACACAAGAATTCTTAACGCTGCCTTTTGTTGTTTTACCTCCATCAACCTCGATGTGACTCGTCTGAGGTTACGTAAGGATCCACACCCAGAGAACCGGACCCAGAGAACCGGATCCAGGGACCCGGATCCAGGGAACCGGATGTGGGTCTGAGGCTCTGAGGCTGAGAGCCGAGCGTCACTCACCTGAACTTCCTGAGTGGTCTCTAAACGCTGTGTGGACCTCAGGAGACCAGGAGGTGGAGGACGAAGCGCTAACGAGGGCGCAGAGACGCAGCCTGACTGCTGACACACACACACACACACACACACACACAGTCATGCATGCACACACACACACACACACACACACAGTCATGCATGCACACACACACACACACACACACACACACACACACACAGTCATGCATGCACACACACACACACACACACACACACACACACACACACACACACACACGCACACACACACGGGCAGCGATGGTGAAACCGAGACGAAGTCACACCAACGTGGCCTCCGGCTCTACTTCCTGTTGATGTGCAGCTAATGTGTAAGGTGATTCATTCACCCACTGCAGCGGCTCTGGTTTCCTTCATGGGGGGTGGAGGGGTTGGGGGGGGGTTACCTGTAAAGGTGAGGCATGTGGAGGGAGGACCGAGAACAGGGAGAAGCTGAACGAATCAAGGAATGTGGTAGTGGGGGGGAAGCGGCGCACTAACATGTCCATTCTGCAGAGAGTCGGGTAAATAACCCGGGGCGGTTTGCCCCCCTGCCCCCCCCCCCCCCCCACACTGACACCTCATTGTCTCTATCTTCCTCCAAACAGAAGAGGAGGAGGTTCTGATCTCGAGGCTCCGCCTGCTTTTTATTTATTAACTCTTCTCCTGCAGAGCAACACTTTCCCTTTAATGAGTCACAGGAGGCGACGACAACACAATGATAACACAAGACATCAACAACAAGACAACACCGCGACAACAAGACATGCGACAACACATGATAACACAAGACATCAACGACAAGACATGCGACAACACAATGATAACACAAGACATCAACGACAAGACAACACCGCGACAACAAGACATGCGACAACACAATGATAACACAAGACATCAACGACAAGACATGCGACAACACAATGATAACACAAGACATCAACGACAAGACATGCGACAACACAATGATAACACAAGACATCAACGACAAGACATGCGACAACACAATGATAACACAAGACATCAACAACAAGACATGCGACAACACAATAACACAAGACATCGACAACAAGACATGCGACAACACAATGATAACACAAGACATCAACGACAAGACATGCGACAACACAATGATAACACAAGACATCAACGACAAGACATGCGACAACACAATGATAACACAAGACATCAACGACAAGACAACACCGCGACAACAAGACATGCGACAACACAATGATAACACAAGACATCAACGACAGGACATGCGACAACACAATGATAACACAAGACATCGACAACAAGACATGCGACAACACAATGATAACACAAGACATCAACGACAAGACAACACCGCGACAACAAGACATGCGACAACACAATGATAACACAAGACATCAACGACAAGACATGCGACAACACAATGATAACACAAGACATCAACAACAAGACATGCGACAACACAATAACACAAGACATCGACAACAAGACATGCGACAACACAATGATAACACAAGACATCGACAACAAGACATGCGACAACACAATGATAACACAAGACATCAACGACAAGACAACACCGCGACAACAAGACATGCGACAACACAATGATAACACAAGACATCAACGACAAGACATGCGACAACACAATGATAACACAAGACATCGACAACAAGACATGCGACAACACAATGATAACACAAGACATCAACGACAAGACAACACCGCGACAACAAGACATGCGACAACACAATGATAACACAAGACATCAACAACAAGACATGCGACAACACAATAACACAAGACATCGACAACAAGACATGCGACAGCACAATGATAACACAAGACATCGACAACAAGACATGCGACAACACAATGATAACACAAGACATCGACAACAAGACATGCGACAACACAATGATAACACAAGACATCAACGACAAGACAACACCGCGACAACAAGACATGCGACAACACAATGATAACACAAGACATCAACGACAAGACATGCGACAACACAATGATAACACAAGACATCAACAACAAGACATGCGACAACACAATAACACAAGACATCGACAACAAGACATGCGACAACACAATGATAACACAAGACATCGACAACAAGACATGCGACAACACAATGATAACACAAGACATCAACGACAAGACAACACCGCGACAACAAGACATGCGACAACACAATGATAACACAAGACATCGACAACAAGACATGCGACAACACAATGATAACACAAGACATCAACGACAAGACAACACCGCGACAACAAGACATGCGACAACACAATGATAACACAAGACATCAACAACAAGACATGCGACAACACAATAACACAAGACATCGACAACAAGACATGCGACAACACAATGATAACACAAGACATCGACAACAAGACATGCGACAACACAATGATAACACAAGACATCAACAACAAGACATGCGACAACACAATGATAACACAAGACATCGACAACAAGACATGCGACAACACAATAATAACACAAGACATCGACAACAAGACATGCGACAACACAATGATAACACAAGACATCAACAACAAGACATGCGACAACACAATGATAACACAAGACATCAACAACAAGACATGCGACAACACAATGATAACACAAGACATCAACAACAAGACATGCGACAACACAATGATAACACAAGACATCAACGACAAGACATGCGACAACACAATGATAACACAACAAAACACCGACGACAAGACAACAACAGCACGACAATAACATGACAACAAGACATGCGACTGCACAATGATAACACAAAACATCAATGACAAGACAACACCGCGACAACAAGATATGCGACAACACAATGATAACACAACAAAACACCAACGACAAGACAACAACACCACAACAACAACAGCACGACAATAACGCAACAACACCACGACAACAAGACATGCGACAACACAATGATAACACACATAAAACATCGACAACAACAATACAACAACAACACCACAACAACAACACCACGATGACAACACAACATCAACAACACCACAACAACAACACCACGGCGAAAACACCACGATGACAACACCACAACAACAATAACAACACGATGACAACAACAACACCACAACAACAATAACAACACGATGACAACAACAACACCACAACAACAATGCGATGACAATACAACAACACCCCGACAACAACAACACAATGACACCAAAATAACAACACAACAACACGACAACGACACCACCACGACAACAACAACAACACAACAACAACAACACGACAGCAACAACGCGACAGGACAGAAGTGTAAATTGCCTGACAGAAAATGACCTTTTGTCGGAGTGGAGGCGACGGGGTCGAGGTGCAGCTGAAGGGGAAACGTTCTCCGTGGCGTTGAAGCGCTCGAACAAGAACGTGTGCAGAAGAGAGGAATATTAAACTAGAGGTGGAGCAGCAGGAGGAGGGAAACCTGCCACGTGCTCCTCCGGTAAAAGATCAAAACGTCGATGCGTCGTCCTGCCGGATCCTTCAGATCGAGCTTCATGTTGCCGCACAGAAAAGGATGAAACAATAAAAACAAAGAGGAAAGGAAATACATAAATATAAGACGGGCAATTGTTTGTCAAACTTGTTAATCGATTGAAACAACCTGAGACAAGGAAACACCGGGAAAGGTTCATCGTCCCTCAAGTAAAAGGTTTTTGTTTCAATCAAACCTCTGCAGAAGGAGGACAGGAAGGAGATCGCGAGGTGGGAGGAGGAGAAGAAGAGAAGGAGGATTCCCTTAACGAGGCTGATCACAGGAGGACAGGAAGTGGGTCGGCGAGGTCCTTGTGAACATGGCGAGAAGGTCAAGGCGGCCGGGTGTGCAGTGACCAGCGGGCAGAACGACGCCGATGAAGCTCCCCGTTAAAAAAGGACAAAGAGAGACTTGAACCCGAAACCAGAACAACAGATTCCTGAATTAAGAAGCCGACCATCCATGAAGTGGATCACTGAGGAGCACAACCGGCCTCTTGTCTTCTCCTCACTAAATGCTGCATTATGTCCCAGAGAAAGTAGAGTAGTCGCAGACTTGCACACACTTCCTGTGCCACACCAGCGCTTTCTCTGCCTCAACGCGTGGTCACAGGCAGCTCGGTGCGCCAAAATAAAAGCACAGAGGACGCCAACGATTGTTGCTGTAAACTGTGAAGTAAATGCGTCTTGTGTTAAAGCTGCATTCTCTGTAGTGACCAGCAGGGGGCGACTCCTCTGCTCCCATAGACGTCTATGAGGAAATGACTCTACTTCTCTGTAGTGACCAGCAGGGGGCGACTCCTCTGCTCCCATAGACGTCTATGAGGAAATGACTCTACTTCTCTGTAGTGACCAGCAGGGGGCGACTCCTCTGCTCCCATAGACGTCTATGAGGAAATGACTCTACTTCTCTGTAGTGACCAGCAGGGGGCGACTCCTCTGCTCCCATAGACGTCTATGAGGAAATGACTCTACTTCTCTGTAGTGACCAGCAGGGGGCGACTCCTCTGCTCCCATAGACGTCTATGAGTCCTCCAGGAGCCGATCACGTTAATGGAATTTCCTCTGCCTTAAGATTGCAATATTACTTTGAGGTGAGAGTACTTGTAAGTTAATTTAATACTAATTATTACACATTAACGGACTTATGCTCTGGAGGAGAACCGTATCTTCCTGAATCAAACGTCCCCCTCAGTCCAACCAGGCTCACGTCCTCTTCACTGGTTGTGTAAAACCATCTAGACATCGCAAACCTGACAAGCCGATGGCTGACGCGTTTGTTTTATACGCCGTCTGTGATTTAGACTGAGCAGCGATGCCACCTTGCTCCCTCACGCCCCCAACGCGACCTCGGTAGCGTCTCCAGCTCCGATGCGACAACTCCAATGAGCCGACTGTGTCAGAACGTTCAGACCAAAGCAAAAACAGCAACTCCACCACCTTTAATCACAAACAAACCCCAACAAGGCAAACGACTCGAGAGGGAAGGCTGCTACGTGTCATGATACGACGGGCCGAGCCGCCTACGAGCAAGGCACCGCGAGAACCACGGCGGTGCCACTGCAGACAGACTTCCACATTTCTGTGTGTGTTTTGCGTGTTCGTTTGTGTTGACGCAGCCAGTGTGAACCCGCCTGTCGGCTTATCGCCGCTTTTAGCAGCGCGTCACATCCACTGATTGCACGAGTGTGTGTGTGTGTGCAGTAGAAAGACTGTGTGTCTGTGTGTGTGTGTGCAGTAGAAAGACTGTGTGTGTGTGTGTGTGTGTGCAGTAGAAAGACTGTGTGTGTGTGTGTGTGTGTGCAGTAGAAAGACTGTGTGTGTGTGTGTGTGTGTGCAGTAGAAAGACTGTGTGTGTGTGTGTGTGTGTGTGCAGGAGAAAGAGGGTGTGTGTGTGTGTGTGCAGTAGAAAGACTGTGTGTGTGTGTGTGTGTGTGTGTGCAGGAGAAAGAGGGTGTGTGTGTGTGTGTGCAGGAGAAAGAGGGTGTGTGTTCACCTCTCTGCTGTGCTGAAGGGGAACGGACTGAGCTGCAGGTGGAAGGCCGATGCCTTCAATGCTTAATTAGTGGTTTCAACGATCCCCGGCTGGCCGAGCTCTGTGGGGGGCTTAGCTGGGGGGTCTGAGCTGGGGGGTCTGACCTGGGGGGTCTGAGCTGGGGGGGTCTGAGCTGCTATGTTTTCTACAGTGCGTAAACCAGCGATAGGATAAGAGGAGATCCCAGGCGTCACGCGTCCCTGTGAGGGAGGCGCTAACATGCTGATGATGAGAAGGTCCCGCGTTAGCTTTGAGCGTCGTAACGTTTGCTAATTAAGTAAAAGTGAAGTGATTCATTCATAAGGAACATATATGTTACTTATGTGTGTTCAACTAACTTCAGGAGGCCGCCATGTTTCTTTTTAATCTCGGGGATTTTTGCTGAGTCATTAACAGCGCTGAGGCAAAACACTGAGCTCATCAGACTCCGTCTCATTGACGTCGAGTAGCACTTCCTGCTTTCTGTGTTGCTAAGACAGCTGGCACACATCCGGTGGTTGCCGAAAATACGAAAATAGGACAACTGCAAAAAAAACAACAACGCTGATGGGTTCTTTTCACCTGAAGGACACAATACTGCTGTTTATACAGTGTGTGTGTGTGTGTGTGTGTGTGTGTGTGTGGAACACAATGAGACCCATTCAACTCTGCAGCCAGAGTAGTGCTGCATCACAGTGACACACACAGTAAAGTGTCTCTGGTTGTCTTTACATTGGTGTGATGACGATGTTCTGCTTGGTTCTGATCTCCTCGCTGTCTCAGAGCAGCTCCACACTGCTCGAGCTCCTCTCTCTCCTCTGTCCTCTGTCCTCGTCCTTCTGGACCTCTCTGCTGCATTTGACACAGTCAACCACCAGATGCTCGTTTCCTCCCTTCAGGAACTTGGTGTCTCAGGCTCTGCTCTCTCCCTTCTCTCGTCCTACCTCGACGGCCGCACCTACCGGGTGACCTGGAGAGGATCTGTGTCGTAACCTTGTCCTCTTACTACTGGAGTAACCTGAAATCCAGGTCCGGAATGGAATACACAGCACATAACTACTACTTACTGTACATAAATGTGTGTGAGGTCAACCTGGAACAACACACACACACACACACACACACACACACTTTACACGTGTGTGTGTGTGAGATCAACATGCAGAACAAAGATATCCTCAAAAATCCGATCTGTCACATGACCCCTAGTAACACGTAGTCTGCCCCCCCCATGCAAAAGAGCAACAAAAGGAAGACTGGAGAGAGGAGGAAGAGGAGGAAGAGGAGGAAGAGGAGGGGGTAACGGGGAAGTTGTAGTGATTTTCATCAATCTGTAGTCACGCTCCGCTGCAGAGAGAAGACCAACCGCGAGCGAAAGCTCAAAGATGGGTGTAAAAATAGGAACATGTAGCCCCCCCCCCCCATCAGTCAGTGGGGTCCGGTGCAGCAACGAGCCTCCAGGGGGCCGACGTCTATTTCACAACAACGGCCCCCGTTTCCTCACCTGTGGAACGAAGCCATCGAAGCCTTTGATTCACTCCTGATGCCTCCGGGGGGCGTCGGTCCGTCAGCGAGCTGCGGCGGTGGGACGTGTGTCACCGCCTCAGAGGAGGTTGCTGATAGAAGGTAGAAGGTGCTTAATGGGTGCACGGGCGCGCCTGCATACCATGCGGCGGGCGCGCCCTCGTCCTTATAACAACAGAGCCCCGCCCACAAGTCCACGGATAACAAAAGGTGCATCTCACGGGTCTGACGGTTCTCACTCAGCTCAACATGAACCACGAGTCCCAGAAACTCCTCAACACAGAGAGAAGATCAGCAGATCCTCACGTCTACCAAGACAAACAGCCGGAAACACCAGCAGACGCTTCTCATTCCGTTCCACTCGGTTCGATTCGTCAGCACAGACACACACACACACACACACACACACACACACACACACACACACAGCGATCCAGCCGGAGGGATCGGAGTGAGATGCCTTCAAGGTGTGCAGCCTCCTGAGGCAATGTGTGCGTGTGTGTGTGTGTACTGGTTCAGCTATCTTTGTGAGGACCGCTGCCTTCAGAGTGAGGACATATTGGCCCACCCTCCAAAGGCCAGCAATAACTCGCCTGAAAACAGCGGCGTGCTTCATGCGTCAGTTCTTCTTGGCCGTTCTTCTTTACGCTTTTGGACGGACAAACAACGCGTCTATTTGTTAAGGCGGTGAGCGGTGCTGACCTTTGCCCTCCCACAGCTCTCAGTCCGATGCGATAGATCCAGACCTCAATGTCCTCAAGACCCCGTCTGCGTGTGAGAAGCTACGAGCGAGCAGGAACTGGCGTTCACTACGAGGACAATATCTCAACACGCCGCCAGAGTCCGTGGTCCACGTGGTTTTACGAGGTTCCCGATTTGCTCTCAAATGGCTGCGATAGTCGTCTTTGACGGGTAGAGAGACGCATTCAAGAGTAATCGACAGGCTGCAGCTTTCAGAAAACAAATACGTTAATTCTTTACAAAGGAAAACCTCACCTCGGACCCCAAAACCAGCCAAAAACCCCTCCGGAAAACAGGATGTATCAGGAGTCCTAAAATACGGGTTCACTGCGTTAGATCAACTCCATGCGCCAAGCGCGCTGTGTGTTGGATGGATATTTGCATGCTGTGATTCACCTGAGACCAACGGTCATGTGACTTGAGACTTGGCCTTCACACAACGACAGGTGCAGCATTTTATTGCCTTTTATCGGGCGGCAAAGGTCCTGGTGGATATTTGTATCTCTGCAGCTTGTTGTGGTGACAGCAGGTTGGGGGCTGGGGGGGTCGACTGGGACACGATCGCTCCTCCGATTCTATCTTTAAACGCAAGGTGTGTGTGTGGGGGGGGTTGGGGGGGTTGGGGGGTCTACAGATGCCAGAGCAGAGGTGGAACACGGCTTAATCCCCCCCGGCAGCAGCAGCTGGCTGTGCTCAGTCATACGTAACCTGTTGGTGGGGAGACACACACACATGAAGAGACTAAAACTAAAAATACACAGAGAGACACACACATACACACACACATACACACACACACACACACACACACACACACACACTGTAATCATGGGCGGATTATGAGACAATGAGACCTGGAAAAGGACCCATAAGACACAGACTTTGAGATGCGTTTCTTTGAAGTTGTTATTGATCTGTTTGCATCTTTGTAGTGGTTGTATTTGTGTATTTTATGTGTTTATGCGTCTGTTCGAAGTAGTTTTGTGTCCCTGTGAAGTAATTTGTCTCTTAGTAGTGACGGTTGTTTGTTGTCTCTTTGTGGTCAGTTTGCGTTTCTTTGTGGTTGTTTGTTGTCTCTTTGAGGTCAGTTTGAGTCTCTTTGTGGTTGTTTGTTTTCTCTTTGTGGTCAGTTTACGTCTCTTTGTGGTTAGTTTGAGTCTCTTTGAGGTTGTTTGTTGTCTCTTTGTGGTCAGTTTGAGTCTCTTTGAGGTTGTTGTCTCTTTGTGGTCAGTTTGAGTCTCTTTGTGGTTGTTTGTTGTCTCTTTGTGGTCAGTTTGAGTCTCTTTGTGGTTGTTTGTTGTCTCTTTGTGGTCAGTTTGAGTCTCTTTGTGGTTGTTTGTTGTTTCTTTGTGGTCAGTTTGCGTCTCTTTGTGGTTGTTTGTTGTTTCTTTGTGGTCAGTTTGCGTCTCTTTGTGGTTGTTTGTTGTCTCTTTGTGGTCAGTTTGAGTCTCTTTGTGGTTGTTTGTTGTCTATTTGTGGTCAGTTTGAGTCTCTTTGTGGTTGTTTGTTGTTTCTTTGTGGTCAGTTTGAGTCTCTTTGAGGTTGTTTGTTGTCTCTTTGTGGTCAGTTTGAGTCTCTTTGAGGTTGTTTGTTGTCTCTTTGAGTCTCTTTGTGGTTGTTTGTTGTCTCTTTGTGGTCAGTTTGAGTCTCTTTGTGGTTGTTTGTTGTCTCTTTGTGGTTGTTTGTTGTCTCTTTGTGGTCAGTTTGAGTCTCTTTGTGGTTGTTTGTTGTCTCTTTGTGGTCAGTTTGAGTCTCTTTGTGGTTGTTTGTTGTCTCTTTGTGGTCAGTTTGAGTCTCTTTGTGGTTGTTTGTTGTCTCTTTGTGGTCAGTTTGAGTCTCTTTGTGGGTGTTTGTTGTCTCTTTGTGGTCATGTTGAGTCTCTTTGTGGTTGTTATTTGTCTCCTTGTGGTCAGTTTGAGTCTCTTTGTGGGTGTTTGTTGTCTCTTTGTGGTCATGTTGAGTCTCTTTGTGGTTGTTATTTGTCTCCTTGTGGTCAGTTTGAGTCTCTTTGTGGGTGTTTGTTGTCTCTTTGTGGTCATGTTGAGTCTCTTTGTGGTTGTTATTTGTCTCCTTGTGGACCCACTAGTTAAACAAACTAAGGGACTGATCCTCGGTCAGCTTCCTAATCAGACGTCTGCTTCCACCATGAAGCATGCTGCAGAGGTCTGCAGAGGTCTTCAGAGGTCTTCTCACTGACTGAACCTGTTGACTGGCTCACGGCCACGGTTACCATGGTTACCATGGTGTTCTGGTTTAACCGGTGACCATGTTAACTCGTCTCTGTCCTCCTCAAAGCCTCTCAACTGCTTCAACGATCTGTGAATATGATCCAACAAACATTTACATGAATCACTACGTGCGTCCTTCGCCGCATTTGGGCCGGTTTATTAACTGGTCACCAGTTAACTGGTCACCAATTGCTCGTTGACTCGTTTTATCTCCCTGTAATAAATCAGTGTTCAGTCCAGATGCTCCCCCCCCCCCCCCAAAGATCTCACTCACACACTACATCTACCCGGCTTGTCTCCCAGCATCAGCATCAGCGTGAAGGGGAAGCCCCCCCTCCCCCCCTCCCCCCATGAGACATGCGCTTTGCTGATGTTGTCGTGGTAAAACCCGAGGATCTGGGAGTTGAGTTGGGGGGGGGGGCGCAGAACTAAAGCATCTGCAGCAAAACACAATGAAGTGTGTACTTCCGGCCCCCCGAGACACGCTAAACACAACAACAACAACAACACAACAAGGTGTCAAAGTGCTCAGTCCGCATATCTGGGATCAGCTGAAGTGGTTCCGACCCACGAGGCCACCGACCGTCTCGAGGGCCACCACAACACAACACGCGCACACACACACACAACACATTGCAGTGTTGGACTACACGCACAGGGGCTTTCACGTCAGCAGCCTCGCTGACCCCCCCCCCCCCCACACACACACATCCCGGAATAAAACACAGGCGCGCGCGCGTCTCGTCTTACCCATCTGAGCTCGTGCCGGATGTCTTTCACAGCTCCATGGCGGATGAGAGTCTCTCTGCAGGCTTCCCGCTGCAGCAGCCGCTATGCCATCACCCCCCCGCCCCAGACCCCCCCGCTCCGCTACGCTCCGCTCTTATTCATCCACCCAGTCGGTCGGTAATGACGGTCCCGACGGCGCGGCGCCTCCTCAAGCGACGCGCGGTGCGCAAAAACAAAAAAAACAGACGAGCCGAACGGCGCAGAGAGGATGAAGATGAGATGGGGGGGTGGTGGGGGGTCGCGGGGGGGGGCTGATCGCCGCTCTCTGCCGCCCTGTCCGCCGTTTTCCTGTCGTGTTTACGACCCCCCCTCTCTCTTTCTTCTGCGCCTCACCCGGTGTGACGCCTTTCCGCTCGCAAGAAAACAAGACGCCCCCCCCCCCTCTTTCCGGTGCCTCCGTTACTTCTTCCTCACCATCCTCATCCTCATCATCATCCTCCCTCGCGTCCCTTGCGATCTGCGATCGGACATGCACGGAGGAGGTGCGGAGCGTGCACGCGTGAGGGGGGGTGTGCAAGTGAAAAGAAAAGGAGGAGCACCGCGAGCAGAGAGCTCCTCCCCGTTATGCTGCGGGGGGGAGGAGGGGGAGGAGGGGGGCTGAGAGGGGGGGGGGGCTCCGCTGAGGGGGTCGGGGGGGCGCTGCTATAATCAAAATAAAATTCGCTTTCTAATTCGTAGGAGCAAGTTCTCCAAAAGTGAAAAAATAAAAAACACATAACGGAATGTGTGTGACGTCACCAGCGCCCCCGTGAGGTACGACGCAGCGTGGAGGTCACGTGGGGGAGAATACTGCGCTGGGATTGGTGCAGACCTCCATACTGGGGGCTTTTATTTATTTCAATTTCTTCCTCCTGCCTGATGTTGAAATGTGAACATCTGCAGTTCAGCCCGATCGATGGCACATGAGAGGAAGAGAACATACAACACGTTCATTCCAAACGAACACGTGTTTGGACGAGGACGTAACGTGATGAGGAAAAGGGTTCGTTTTCTCTCCATTTGATCTACAGATGAATCCAGTGTGGTGAAAAATGGAACCAGCCTCTGACACGACGGCTGGACTTCTGGGTCATGACGACCAAAATAAAAATAATTCCATTTTTCGCATCAGGACCGAGGCTCTTGGAGCCATGACAACATCCACACGACGTCATCTTTGTGACGTCCGCTAAAACACGGAGAGAAACCAAGAACACGTAATTCACGTATTTGGCAGCTGAGACGTGTGCGTGTGTGTGTGCGTGCGTGTGTGTGCACAGTGAAGCTGTAGTTTTACAGTAAATACAGCTGGACTCATCTCATGGCGAAAGGGAAAGGTAACCTCCTTACCCCCTTTCCTCACCACTTCTCCTTGACCTCGAAGGAAAAGGAGGGGGGCAAGGAAAGGGGGTAAGGAGAGTTCACAAGGGGTTAGGAGGCATCCTCACTGGTCCACGTCACTGTGACTCTGATGACGTAGATACGTGTGAATCAGGAGGTATAAAAGTCCGACAGAAGGAGGAATCCAGCGATTAGCCGATAACGAGCCGCTTGGAACGCACCCCGCCGGTCTGCTGTGGTGCGAATGGTTTCGCTCCCATTTATTACTTTATAATCAGTTCCCTGATTGAGCATATTAGCGTTTCAGAACGGCGTGAAGTTAATTTAGGCTGGACGGCGACTTGTTTAAATATGAGGCATAGAAATCAGCACACGACCCTTTGAACCATTATTATGTAAAACAGCGTATTTGATGCCGCTGTCATTCAGGGTGAGAGGAACAGAGGGAACATGAAGACCGTCATTTGCAGATACACTTTCATTACAAATTAAAAAGTACATCATCTGGATCCTCACAGATCATCCTCGGCACTTAAATAATAAGACGGATTAAACATTGAAATGTAAAACGTTTGTCCATCAGCTGACGATGAAGAGGAGGAAGCACACATTGCGTCGACGGTCAGATACTTAAATAAAGATTAAACATTTTGAACTTTGGTCTTTGTTATTGGATAAGAGCGAATAAATAAAAACTCCCCGTATAACAACCTCCGTTAGCTCCCGTATTCTGTAGCTGTGAGTTAATAAAAGCATATCATGTCTCCCCCCTCACTGGGGCCCCAGTCCCCCGTGGGCGCTCTGGCCCTCGCTGTGGTCGCCCCCCCACAGGCGGTAGAACTGAGTGAAGTCCACGTAGGGCGGGACCCGGCCCGTCTCGTCGGGCTTAGCCGCCTGGCTCCCCCGCTGCCGGAACAGCCGCCCGTCCCCCGAGGAGGAGCTGGAGCTCTGCGTCTGCGTGTTGGTGGACTGGAGGGTGGCCGTGGGGCTCTGGCTGCTGGGGGACGGGGGGGGGGAGAGGAAAACGGGGGAGAAAGGGAGTTCGATTATGGCCGGCAGGAGGTCGACGGAGGGGCGGTGAGCACTACGGGCGAGGAGAGGACGGAGGAACGCAAACAGGGAAGGGAGACGAGGGCAGTGAATCAAACGCCCCCCCCTTCCCTTTTTGAATGCATGAATGTAAAATATTTACCCAAAGAGGAGGCTACTTTTTATTATATTATCACATGTCAATGATGACGTCACACTGCACACGTTAACCATGACACAATGGGGAAGTGAACACTAGGCCAACACATAAATAAGCATCGCAGTGGAGGGACACAGGGGAGTGCAAATCAAGCTTACCCAACATAAACATAGCAGGGGAGGAAAGGGAGTGATGTGAAACACAGCCAAAATAAACGGAGCAGGCGGGAGGGAACAAGAGAAGAAACCAGCAGGTGTGACACAGTCAAGCTTCCAGCATGCAAATGAAAAACAAGCGTACCCACAGCCGGCAGGGAGAATGAGGTGAGGCAGGAGTGAAAAACAAGCGTACCCAAAGCCGACATGGGAGAATGAGGTGAGCCAGGAGTGAAAAACAAGCGTACCCAAAGTCGACATGGTGAATGAGGTGAGCCAGGAGTGAAAAACAAGCGTACCCAAAGCCGACAGGGAGAATGAGGTGAGCCAGGAGTGAAAAACAAGCGTACCCAAAGCCGACAGGGAGAATGAGGTGAGCCAGGAGTGAAAAACAAGCGTACCCAGAGCCGACAGGGAGAATGAGGTGAGCCAGGAGTGAAGAACGTGCTCACCGTGGTGTGGGGGTTCCGTCCTCCAGGGTGGAGGCGGTGTTGGTTCCATTGGTCAGAGTATTCTGGGAGGGCATGACCAGTGAGAGGGTGACACTGGTTTTACTGGTGCTCTGGCTGTTGGAGTACGGCACGGACACGGGGTAGATCCGTCCTCCTGAGGGACACAGAGACGCGTTACGGGTTTAAAAAGTCAGTCTAGCATCTAAATGTCTTACAATGTTCTTGTTATATGACATCTAACTTACGAAGGTTTACATACTAACCCTCAAACACACTAAATGACAACTATTTAATGTATAATAGAGACATTGTGCGTAGAAGGTTCTATATATATATATATGCGGTGCATGAATGAGTGACTCGATGGCTTCATTTGATGCGTATCATAAATGTCAATAAGTTCTCTGTGCGATGAGGTGGATCATTCATTGAGGTGGATTCATTGTAAGTGACAAATAAGAAACAAAGAAAAAACAAAATATGTTTTTTACCCCCGTAAATTACATTTTTATGGGACAAAATAAACCCTGTAGATTTTGGGGAATTTTCTCGTATATTTTCAGCTTGAAAATCAGAGTTTTTATCCACGGCCTCGTACACTTCACACTTATTACACACGGAATAGTTTAACGTGGCGAGTTGAAGATTCCTCGTGGTCTGCAGAGCTGACGGCTCGGACTTTAAATAGAACTGGAGACTCTAATCAAAGCCGTCCACACGCACTGTTCATTTTGGCAGCTGTTTTTGATTTAGTCTTTCGACAAAAATGCATATTAGTTTCAGTCACATTTAGTCATTTTAATCCTTCTTAGTTTTAGTTGCCACACGCAGAGGTTCAACGCCCCCCAGAGCGGCGCTCTGCTCACCCTGCGCCGGCGCCCCGTCGCCCGGCGGGTAGTCCAGCGTGCGGATGAGCAGCGTCATGTCCTCGTGCCGCGAGCAGAAGGGCGCCCTCTGGCGACCGGACACGTAGACGTCGTGGTGCAGCCGCTTCACCCGCTCCACCACCGACTGGGCCACCGCCTCCAGGCTGCTCTGCAGGGCCAGCTCGGCCGCTACCATGGCGACGATTTCCTGAAGACGAGGAGCAGGAAGTGACGAAAGAGTGACGGCAGGATGGCAGAGAAAAGAGGATGTTAAAGGTAAAGAGAGCAGAGAGATAGGCGGTTGATGTGGGCGGGACCAATCACCTGATTGGCCTGTTCGGGTCCGTGGGCGGACTCAAGGGCGTTGATGAGGCCCTCCGACAGCAGCAGCAGGAAGCCCGTCACGTTGTCCAGAGATTGGCTGCCGTGAATCTCCGGCTCGGCGATGACTGGCCTCGACTTGGCCGCGCTGACGGGAGGTGGGGGAGGACGGGGGAGGACGGGGGAGGACGGGGGAGGACGGGGGAGGACGGGGTTATATCGAGGGGGAAGAGAGGAAGTGAGAGCAACACAAAAAAAACATGAGGATGAAGGTCCTGAGTTGGTGACTGGTGGGGGGGGGGGGGCGGGGGTCACCACAGCAACACACGCCCTTCATAAGAAGTCGTAGAGGTCACAGAGGTCATGGACGGGCAGGATGAGCGGCGCTCACCTCAGCAGGTCGATTTCCCCGTAGCTGAACTTGACCCGGTAGTCTCCGAGCCTCCTGGTGCTGGTCTGACCGGCGATCTGACTCGCCTGACGAACCCGAGCCGAATCCACACCTGCTCAGAGAAACAGGCGACAGGAGGAATTCTGATGTTTCAGAAACAGGAAGTCAAAAAAAATCTACATTTCATTTGATTTTCAACACGTTCGATACTGGGCTTGTTTCTTTAGAGGACTTTACATGAAGGTTCATAGATGATCAGAACCCCTCCTCTCTGTAGCGGAGGTGACTTTATGGATATTAATATAGATATACGCTCACCCAGAGCTGCCAGCCGCTGCAGCTCCTCCTCGTTGTCGGTGCTGTGCGGCCGGCCGATCTGGAGAACCTGGTTCTGGCCGTCGCTGCTGGACTTGCACAGCAGAGCCCGGTTGGTCCCTGGAACCACCGACAATCGCAGTGCATAGATGTCACAACATACTCGTACAATCCTCATAGTTAAAGTGCAACATAATGATTCGACTTCATGAATCTGTTAAAGGGGAAAAGCAGCTTTAGAAACTGGTGGAATAAATGCAGTTCCTGTCGCGCTGAACCTTTACGTCCAACACGCCAAAGCTCTTTCAACTTGACTAAATGTTCAGCAGCCAAACGGATCTTTTGTTTCCTTACGATATATTTAATACACTTGTTTCCCTACTTGTCTGAAGGTGATAAGGTAGTTCACGAAGGAGGGATACGAGTTTACAGGTGATTTTAATCCCTCCTCCTCAAAACGTGAATAGAAGATAGACATTAGAGATGATTTATGATCTGTTCCTCAAGCGAGCTCTAAGCACGTAGTTATACAGCATTGAACATAATAACAGATAAATAATTTAAATCCAATCTGTCCGATTAGACGCCAATCAAGAAAACTGTGTGTGTGTGTGTGTGTGTGTGTGTGTGTGTGTGTGTGTGTGTGTGTGTTCATACCAACGCTGGCGATGTAGAGCTTGTTGTTGAGGATCAGAGCCACCACGGCCATCGCTCCTCCTGACACCTCCTGCTCCAGCTCCTTCAGACGCTCCTGCACCTTCTGGTTCTGGTGGAATGACACATTCTGAGGAGACGTGGACAGAGGAGGAGGAGGAGAGATGCAACTGCATCAGAACTTTGTTGATGTTGAGCATTAAAGAGGAGGTGTGCGATCAGAGAGAAGAGAGTGACTATGACTAGATGTTTCTGAATGAACCAAAGAGGACACGGATACCAATGACCTCGGCTAGTTGCTATGGAAACTCCTTTTCAGTGTGTGTGTGTGTGTGTGTGTGCGTGTGCACCTCGTTGTGGGGTAGGACGTAGTTGGACAGGTGAGCTTTCTCAGCCAGAGCGTCGTCTATCGTCTCAAAGTAGCTCTTCTCCACCACGTCAAAGGCCTGCAACAACAACAACAACAACAGTTACAGAACGGTCCTCTCGCACGCAGAAGCAGTCGCTTCGCCTCCCCCCCCCGTCCCCCGTATCGTCGTCCGCCGTGCAAAATACATCAGACTGCTCATTGAAACACACCCCCACCTGAGTGAGGATCCTGTGCACGTCGTTGTCCGTGTGGCTGGAGTTGAGCTGTCCGAGCAGCAGCTCGGCCGTCAGACACTGGGCGGCGAAGCTGGCCACCCGGCCGCCGTCGTAGCCGTTAAAAACCCCGTACAGGAAGCAGCCGTCCTCGCCCCTGATTGGTGGAGAGAGGCAGTGAACAGTTCTGAGAGCTGAGGAGGACGAAGAGGCACCGTACACGTCTTTGGTGTAAACCTGTCAATCAGCGTGTAGCCCCGCCCTAAAGCATCCCCTCTGTGGTCTGTTTGAGTCTAAATGGACCATAACTGACTAAATGAACATCGTGCTGTATTGAAGAAAACGTGAAACTAGAGACTGAGATCATAAACTCATGTTTACAGAGGGAATAAATCACGCTCTCTCAATAAATCACGTTTTATTAATATACATGACAAATTCAGCTTCTGTTTTTTTGTGCTTTTTCCCCTGGCAGGTCTCTGTAGATCGTAGTTCCTTCTGGACGCTGGTCCTGACACCTGCTGCCATCATCATTATTATTATTATTATTATTATTAGTTTAAATATTAATCATATTCCTGTCATCATAAACCAACATAACTCTCTCCTAAAGTCTTTGTGCTCTCGCTCCCCACAGGCTTCTGTGGGTGGTGGTTCTATGTGAGATGGTGGTTCTATCTGATGGTGGTGGTCCCTGCAGTGGTCCTGCTTACTACTCACATGATCTGAATCATCTCTGTCATATGAACTAAGTGTATTGTTCATCTTCTACATTGTTCATTCTGTACACATGACGTCATCGTAGTCTGTCCATCAGGAGACGGATCCTCCTCTGACGTTCTCACTGACGTTTCTTCCCTTTTCTCCCCATGAAGGGTTTTCATTTGTTGGGGACTTTTTCCTGTGCTGGTGTGAAGCCCTCTGAGGCCAATTTGTAATTTGCGATTTTGGGCAAATTGAATTGAAGAAGTGGAGTCATCTCCTCATAGACGTCTATGGGAGCAGAGGAGTCGCCCCCTGCTGGTCACTAGAGAAGTAGAGTCATTTCCTCACAGACGTCTATGGGAGCAGAGGAGTCGCCCCCTGCTGGTCACTACAGAGAAGTAGAGTCATTTCCTCATAGACGTCTATGGGAGCAGAGGAGTCGCCCCCTGCTGGTCACTACACAGAAGTAGAGTCATTTCCTCATAGACGTCTATGGGAGCAGAGGAGTCGCCCCCTGCTGGTCACTACAGAGAAGTAGAGTCATTTCCTCATAGGCGTCTATGGGAGCAGAGGAGTCGCCCCCTGCTGGTGACTGCAGAGAAGTAGAGTCATTTCCTCATAGACGTCTATGGGAGCAGAGGAGTCACCCCCTGCTGGTCACTACAGAGAAGTAGAGTCATTTCCTCATAGACGTCTATGGGAGCAGAGGAGTCGCCCCCTGCTGGTCACTACAGAGAAGTAGAGTCATTTCCTCATAGACGTCTATGGGAGCAGAGGAGTCGCCCCCTGCTGGTCGCTACAGAGAAGTAGAGTCATTTCCTCATAGACGTCTATGGGAGCAGAGGAGTCGCCCCCTGCTGGTCACTACAGAGAAGTAGAGTCATTTCCTCATAGACGTCTATGGGAGCAGAGGAGTCGCCCCCTGCTGGTCACTACAGAGAAGTAGAGTCATTTCCTCATAGACGTCTATGGGAGCAGAGGAGTCGCCCCCTGCTGGTCACTACAGAGAAGTAGAGTCATTTCCTCATAGACGTCTATGGGAGCAGAGGAGTCGCCCCCTGCTGGTCACTACAGAGAAAGCAGCTTTAACTGGTGAAGCCAATGTTGCTGCCTGATGGCAAACAGAGGCCCAGGATGGTGACCAGGTTACCGTGAGGTTTTGCTTCATTGGTCTTTCGGTGCGCGTTTGTCCAGAGCGCCTCACCTGAAGCGCAGGTGTCCGTCCTCGTTGGCGTGGCTCTGCGTCGCTTTGCCGTCGGGATCGTACTCGCAGTTGGTCGCCGTGCCGACGCCGCACAACTGACACAGCGGGAGGTCATCCGTCCAGCTCTGATGCTGCAGCAGCAAAACACACACACACAAATAATACTCAATTTCACTCATAATATTCAGCTAAGCACAATCGATCACTTTGCAACCAATGCGATCAATTGGTGGCGCATTTCATATACATGTTTCCATCATAGCTCACTTATTCTGTATTAAAAACTAATTGTTATCTTGTCTTATTTAATGTATCTGCTTGAGTGCAAGATAATATCATGTCTGTCGTCCTCCTCTCACGGATACATTACGTGAAGTATGACGTTGGGCTAACGTTAGCGGGCTAACGCTAACTGTGGGCAAACTTAGCGAACTAGCTTAGCCGGCATTAGCATCACTGAGCGACACGAAACAACGTTGAAGTGAAAAGAAACAGACAGAGACCACCACCGGGGGGGGATGAATGACAGTTAAACATTCAAGAGTTAACAGAGTCACTTTTCGGGTGAGCGGGAGGGAGAAATAGCAGAGTTTGTTCTTACGCTTTGTATCAGATTCCTACGCTGGGCCGCCATGTTCAACGGGGCTAGGTGCGTTCACGGGCTCATCGCAGAAATCGGAAATGACAAACACCACTACCCGCAAAGTGGGAAATGATTTATTATATTGTATACAAATAAAATTGTAAATAACATTAAAAAATAAAGCAGGGTGCATGTTTTGTGGTTTCTGTGACACTTCATTGTTATCAATATATATTCAAGAAAACAATATTCAAACGGGCATTTAGCAGATTAGTTATTTGAAGTGCTAAATGTCCGACACTGTCTAAAGGCAACATCTGTATAAATCCCTCATAGATTGTTATTTCTTTTCATTGTCATGTGGTCGTTGTGCGGAGGTTATTTACAAATATTTCACATAACACTCAATTAATATACTATCATCACATCACTTTCGCTTTGCTTCTACACTGGGTTTAGTTGTCAATATTGCCACCCCGTGGAATAATGATGAATTACAATAATAAACATGATGACGGCTTTAGAACATGGTTTTATCCATTATTTGGTCATGTAAGAACATGACTTTTGAAGATGTATTCGTGGCTGCAAATACGCTCAATAGTTACCCCCACCCACCCACACACATATTTAAGAGTTTGCCTCTTTTCTGGTAGATTCATGATGTATTCATTACATTAAATGTCCTTACATGTCATTTAGCTGACGCTTTTATACAAACTCAAGCAGGCTTTCAAGAGACGATGCATGAGAAATAGTGAACACGGGGACAATGGGAAGAGATAATGTCCTTGATCGGATTGCGTTTTTTGTTTTCTTTTGTGTTGTGGCACCATCGTAATGGTTTCTTTTACTTTGTGGGGAAGATGCTTGAAAAATCAAATCTCTCTCCTCTCTCTATCCTCTCTCCTCTCCCTCCTCCCTCTCACCTCTCTCCTCTCTCTCCTCCCTCTATCCTCTCTCCTCTCCCTCCTCCCTCTATCCTCTCTCCTCTCCCTCCTCCCTCTCACCTCTCTCCTCTCTCTCCTCCCTCTATCCTCTCTCCTCTCCCTCCTCCCTCTATCCTCTCTCCTCTCCCTCCTCCCTCTCACCTCTCTCCTCTCTCGTGGCTGCTGGCTTCAGTCCACCTGACCTATTAGCTGACCTATTAGCTGACCTGTTAGCTGACCTGTTAGCTGACCCGTTAGCTGACCTGTTAGCTGACCCGTTAGCTGACCCGTTAGCTGACCTGTTAGCTGACCCGTTAGCTGACCTATTAGCTGACCCGTTAGTTGACCCGTTAGCTGCACAATCTAGGCTCACGTTAGCTATTGTGTACATAAAAGGAGGAGCTGAAGTATTTATATCTTTTCAATTTTAATCTGGCAGGGTAGTTTTATAATTCATGTCGGTATTTTGTGTAAAAACCCTATTGATTTTTTACAAATTATATTTAATGTGACTTATTACACTTATTCCTCTGGGAACCCATTAAATCCACAGAAGACATGAAGGAATCCAACAAATACCAAACCATTCATTTTATTAACGGTGTTTTCTTTATTTTTATTGGTTAAAATCAAAACACAACAAAAACGTACATTTTCACACGTACATTTTCTTCTATCTAACCTCCTGACAGATTTCACGAAGGAACATCACACATTAACACGTCTACATGGTCGCACATTGTAAAGTACACATTTGCGCACATATACCTTCATAATTTGGTCACATTATTTGTTGCCGTTTTATCATTTTTGGGTTTCTTTTTAACAGTTAAAAAATAAAAAACTCTCCTCAGCCAGAAAGCGACGTGACGGTGGAGCGTCGATGACCTCGTCATATATCTGAACACACAAACACACAAACATAGATCTTCTTTTGTATTTTCTTTTTTATACAGAATTAGCATAATGCCCTAAAAAACATAATCTAGTTTTTTTAGACAATATAATATACTGCATTATAGATTTACATTTATTTATAGAGAGAGATGTACTTAAGCAATGTTGGTTACTACTCAGGGGGTTTCCTGTCTGTAGATTTGTATTAAAATAAAGTGGAAACCTTTTATTCATTCATTAAAAAAAAGCTGTTTGTGGATCTGCTGATTAAGATAATTTGCCAAAAGTTTTATTCAGGGTTTTAATCAACTGAAAGAGTAACTACCCTCCCAAACACATGCTAAAGATGCTAATCTAGATGCTAATCTACATACAAAGAGCTAGCACACCTTCCAAAATTGTTTACATTGGTGGTTTGTCACGATAACGGGTCCTTTATAGCAGGGACTCTTATCAAACCATAATCATAGCAATGGTCTGCATGCTAACAATTAGCATTAGCGAAAGCTACGTAGCCAACAACTTAGCTGTTAAATGAGTAAAGTTGAACGACTTTGATCCCCGGTTGTTTAAAGGGACTTATTGTTAATCAACAAGCTAAAGCTCTGTAGCGACAGCGGCTAGCCCGCCCCACCTGGCAAAATGTTTACCACATTGTTTTTGTCAATTTCCAGAGAAAACTCTGGAATTTAGTCACTCTTTAAGGACAAAACCCACAATTTAACGCTGCAATTAAGAAGTAATAAGCGAAGTTGCGACACACGTCTGGTACGTTTATCAGAATTTGCCTGGCAGACGGCACGAAGGGCACAAATGAGAAGGGAAAAGCAGGTTGACACAAACAAACACACACGCATTGTAATCACATACCCAAAGTTAAACACACCTCTAAGGGGATTATTTGTTAAATGTGCCCCGTTTCCATGTAACGCACCTTTTTGGGCTTCATCACCCCTTAAGCTGTGTGCTTGAATGTTGTGTGTGCGTTTGTGTGTGTGTGTGTGTGTGTGTGTGTGTGTGTGTGTGTGTGTGTGTGTTTCTACTAACACGGATCGCAGACATCTTGCAGACCGGCAGCAGACGATGAAGGTGACCCTTGACCTCCACCCCCCCCCCTTCCTGTCCCCCAAAAAGAAACCGACTCCATCGACTGATGCTTTTGCCCCCCCCTCCGCTGACCAAGAGGAGACACGACAGGTGAATGGGATAAAAAAATAACTTAGAATTATCACGTATCATCAAAGATCTCTGCAGACCATCACATCCTGGACGCAACCTGGGGGGGGCGCTACAGAGTCCTGTATGCCAGGACCACCAGGACCAGGAACGGCTTCTCTATTTACTCATTGAATATATCTTCATGGTATAGTTGTTAAATACTTGCATTTTTCGTTTCTATTCTTATATATATTCCCTTTTCTTATTTTCTTTGTATATTCCTTGTGGAGGAAGCACATGTAACTGGAGTCGTTTACCAGTTTTTTGTATTAAAGGTTTTTCTTAAATATTGTTTGAATATGCGAATGAGTCATTTTGTAATCTACAAAGTAATAAAATAAATCTTTTCTTTCCTTTCGTCTGAAAGCTACTTAAGATAAAAATAGAGCGAAGTCTCTAAATCGTTGCCTGTTGTGTCTCCACTTATGGGTCAGAACCGCCCCCCCCCCCCCCCCCCCGGATCAACACAGCCCCCCCAGTGTATTTCACCCCACCCCGTCAGTAGTCCTGCCGCTGATAGCCGCCGGTGCCGTCAAAGGCCTCATCGCCGTTGGCCTGCCCCCCCCCGGCCCCCCCTCCTCCCACGGGGCTCTCCGGGTCGTCCCCACCGAAGGAGGTGTAAGGGGCCCCGGCTACGTCCTGGCTGGGGTCCGTGTACTCCTGGGAGAAGAGGGCCGAGTCGGCCCCCAGCTTGTACCTCTGGAAGCCCAGGAAGGACTGGCCCGCCTGGGGGGGGGGTCGGAGGAGGAAAGGATGGAGGATGCAGAGGTGGAGGAGGTGTTAGAGCAGGGAGGAAGGACAAAGAGAGGAAAATTGGATTAGTCGGGTTTGGAGCGTATTAGTTTGCGTTAGAAAAAGGGCGACGTCATTATTCTGATGAGAAACGTCAGCGCGGGATGAAGGAATTCAAAAGAGTCCGTGTGCTTTATTGACGCTGGGAAACACGAAAAAGCTCATTTTCTGTCCACAGAACAATAGAAGGCGGCGTGCGTTGGCAGAGGAGACCTTCTCAAACCGTTTGGGCTTCTTCACTTCTAGTTTGGTGATAAAATAAAACCGTGAAAGATGTTCTAAGAATGTATTACAACAACATTCATGAACGTGAACTAAGATACACATCCAAGAGTATTAGCACCTGTAAGTAAGAGGAGACATTATTTATCCTCATGATCCTTCATTCATATTCAGACATCTAACCTTCACAACTCAAGGAAACATTCAATTCTTAACGAATATATTTCACTGAATTACAGGCATTAAATGTATTGTGGATTCAGGCCGATTTCTGTGAATGTTTCGAGTAGAAGGACATGAGGATCAACAATAAAGACATGTTTTTACTAAATGGTGACATTAATTCTGCAGGCCACTGTAAGAAAAAATCAAACGTCCACTTAAAGTCACTGTTAGAAAACAGCAGACGGACCTTCTAAGGCCAGAGGGCCGCTGTGTGGCGTTCAGGGACGTGTTGGTGGAGATGAAAACAGTCTGAATAAGTGTGTCTCTGTAGTGAAGAATCAGCAACTGGGAATCTTTTTGTCCTCAAACGAGAAGCAGCAAGAATTCAAACAAAGTCACTGAACAAAACCACTGTGTTCCACAAGCACAGTGGAGATGAAGATCGGCTCTTTAACGGGGCTCAGACGGGGGGCGGTTGGGGCTCGGGGGGGAACAGCTTGGTGTATTCCTCTTCGAATGACACGTTCTTTAACTTCTCCATGGAGAGGAGGGTCTGAGTGCCCTGCAGGAACGGCAGCAGGTGAGATAACGGGTACCAGACAGTAACACGATGGTTCTCTAACAGGCAAAGAACCAACACCCAAGAAAAAAAACCTTTTATCTGCCGGATGTCTGTATCTCAGTAAAGCGCTGAACATCTGCAGGCGTTTGTCTTTCAAGAAACGTTTGAGAAAATGCTTCAGGTTTTAAAGAGCCAGAAAAGGAATTCAAGAACCTTCAATTAGCAGTTATTTAAGGAAGAACCTTTCAGACCAGGGTTCTTTAAAGAACCCACAAAGGTGCCTGATAGGATAGTTATTTTTGAAGGTTCTTTGAGGTACCTTTGTGGGTCCTTCAAAGAACCATTTAAGGAAACGGTTCTTCAGAGATCTGTGGTCTGAAAGGTTCTTTCTGGAACCAGAAAGTGTTACTCCATGGCATCCCTCTGAAGAACCATTCTCAGCTCCAGGTGATGCCCCTTGGGGGCTCCTGACTTTGAGGGACCTTACCCAGGTGAAGATGGAGAAGAAGGAGAAGGTGATGGCTGCCCGGGCAGCGTCCCCTCCCTCCTTCAGGGGGTTGTCCTCCAGCTTGCTCACCTGCCACTGATTGGCCAGGAGACAGAAACCCACGAACCACATGAAGGACCAGAACGCTGTGCAGAGAGAGAGAGAGAGAGAAGGTGCAACGGGATGTAACGAAGGAACTCTGCGAGAACCCTTGGACAGGGTTGGTCACCTATACCTGTGTGCAAGGCCTTCAAATGAGAAGATCACAAATGCTGCCGTGTCTTCAGCTACATGTGAGACGAAATAAGGTGGGAAGAAGGTGGGAAGAAGGTGGCTCGGTCGGGCGGCGACCTCCAGATTGGAAAAGGTGAAGTAAAAGCTGATGTATCTTAAAACTGGCACTCGTTCTAATATTTATCATATAAAGTGTGGAGACTCTGGATGTCACAAAGTAGCCCCGCCCAAAAGCATCCCCTGCTTTATGGTCTATTAAAGACCTGTCAATCAGAGTCTGACTCTATATCAGGGGTCTCAAGAGACCCCCGCTCTAAATGGACATCATGCTGTATTGAAGAAGACTTGAAACTAGAGACTGAGACCATAAACTTCATGTTTACTGAGGAAATAAATCAAGAGAGAAGTTGAGTCATTTCCTCATAGACGTCTATGGGAGCAGAGGAGTCGCCCCCTGCTGGTCACTACAGAGAAGTAGAGTCATTTCCTCATAGACGTCTATGGGAGCAGAGGAGTCGCCCCCTGCTGGTCACAACAGAGAAGTAGAGTCATTTCCTCATAGACGTCTATGGGAGCAGAGGAGTCGCCCCCTGCTGGTCACTACAGAGAAGTAGAGTCATTTCCTCATAGACGTCTATGGGAGCAGAGGAGTCGCCCCCTGCTGGTCACTACAGAGAAGTAGAGTCATTTCCTCATAGACGTCTATGGGAGCAGAGGAGTTGCCCCCTGCTGGTCACTACAGAGAAGTAGAGTCATTTCCTCATAGACGTCTATGGGAGCAGAGGAGTCGCCCCCTGCTGGTCACTACAGAGAAGTAGAGTCATTTCCTCATAGACGTCTATGGGAGCAGAGGAGTCGCCCCCTGCTGGTCACCACACAGAATGCAGCTTTAACTCATGAGGTTTGGGCTTCAAAGGCTCCTGAGCGTTTTGAACTTAATGAGCTTGAAATGATCTTTTTCATGGTATTTGTCTGAAGTTTACGTGGTTATTATATCAGAGCCCAGTGTGGATTTGAACTGACATGAAACGCAAAGAAAAATATCTAAATATTAATTTACCTGACAAGCCGACATCCGCCAGCACGGCCTTCTTGCGGTCTTTGACGCTGCTGATTTGGGGGAAGTAGACGTCCAGAGCCAAGAAGGCCACGCAGCAGAGGAAGGCCATGGAGCCCATGAAGACGCCGTAGTTACAGGCGTTCTGGTTGCGGTTGAAGATGCAGAACTCCTCCGGCTCCTCTGGGCGGTTGATGTAGCCCTCGTTGGCGATGCAGCCGAAGATCACGATGGAGAAGAGCTGAAGAGGAGGCGAGAGGAGAACATCAAGTCGCTGTCGGAAACCTGTGGAGAGACCTTTGATAAACAGGACGCAGTGTGGATGGATCTCGGATCCAGGTCCGGCTTCACTGCTTTTTTCTGCCCTGGAGCTGAAGCTCAATTAAAAAAAAAAGTTAACAATCATTATTTTATGGTGTGTAGCATTTTTTTAAATTCCCTATTTACAGATTAAAACCTCTTTTAAGTCTCGTGGCTTTTTCACGCAAAACCCTTTTCAAACGTTTGATATCAAAAAGTACGACATGCAGAAAAACTCTCTGTCCTCTTTCCTCCTCGGCCTGCAGGAGACAGGAAGCAGACGGGGACACCTCTGTGTGTGTGTGTGTGTGTGTGTGTGAGGGTAGTTTACCCAGCTGTGTGTGTCCATGTGCACGCCCACAAAGGGAAGAGCGGCTGTCAATCAGGACTATTGTAATAACAGGCAGAGGGACGGCGTTATGACGGCGAGGACAGAACGGCAGCAGGAGGTCAGAGAGGCAGGAGGCGGTTTGAGAGGCGGACGTCGTCATGGTGACGTCTCATTAACTTATGGGGGTTGGAAGCTGTGAATGGTTTGAAAGTACATCTCTGATCTGACAGCTGATGAACCGTCACCGACCCGCCGGCCGCCTGCTTCAGATCTTCTGCTCCACAGTTCTGGAGCAAAGTCCCAGAAAGCTGCAGGTCTGCTGCGTCCCTCAGCTCCTTTAACTCCAGATTAAAGACTTTTCTGGTTGCTTTAATTCACCATTTCTGTGTTTTGGAATTTCGGTGCTTTACTATTCATCCTATTTTTAGTTTCTTAACTTTACAACTAAAGTTGGCGTTTATTACTGTACTAAACAACATAATGTTCTGGTGCCGGTGAGGTGAGGGTAGGATTATTAAAAAAAACATCACATCACTTCTGTCGCGTGAACATATTCTGTAATATAATATGTGTAATAAAAGTTACAGTTAAAATGAGCTCGTATTTGCAAATAAAAATAAAATAGCTGTGGAAGCAACTTACCAAATGTGTTTGCTGCTGTGGTTTTATTGACTGATTGACTCTGTTTTAAGATTAAAATATTACTCTTTCAGGGCTTAAACGATTTGAATTTAACTTGAATGAAGTTAAAATGTTCTTCACTCAGCCTGAACTTCTTCATGCTGTGGAGGTGGAGCATTACTTTTTAGGTTTAGAGACTATTACTGTGCAGCAGGTTGCCAGGCAACGGGGCAGTGGAGGTAAAGACGGTGACGCAAACAGGACGTCCGCGCAGGACGGACGTCTCCTCTCAGAGACCGCTGGGGGTCAGACGATGCGGCCCACGTGGACCAGACATCCAGGTCCTCCTGAGGATGCAGCCGACCGAATGAGACACGGCTTCAGACTGCACACGCGTCCCAGCAGGACGGGACAGACTGCACACGCGTCCCAGCAGGACGGGACCCGAATGAGACACGGCTTCAGACTGCACACATGTCCCAGCAGGACGGGACCCGGGACCCGAATGAGACACGGCTTCAGACTGCACACGCGTCCCAGCAGGACGGGACCCGGGACCCTCAGCATATTATGGGCTGTTAGAGGAATCAGGAGCCGGCGTGCAAACCCTCTGGTCCCTCCTCCTTTTCCTCCCTTTTTCCCTCCCTCCCTCCCTCCCTCCTACTGTGTTTGAGTGGAGGGGGGCAGCCAGCATCGTCTCTAACACCCTCTTCATCTACCGGCAGCCGTTTTCATGAAGGAAGACATGATGACAAGATGGGGGGGGGGGGGGGGGGGGGGCAGTTATTTTTAGCCCACGACTGCATCACCCCTCCCCCCTCGTCTCCTCCCCCCTCGCCCCCCCCCTCGTCTCCAGTCTAAACGAGCGCGCTTGGACACACACACACACACAGACACACACACACACACACACACACACACACACAGACACACACACACACGCACACACACACACACGCGTAGTCATGGGGGGCATCAGACACACACGCCCGTTTGTCCGGCGCTTCACATGCTCTCAGAATCAGGTCAGAAGACACAAAGTCACACGGCGTCACAAACCCTTTTCTACGCCTCAGATCGTTTTATCTTCTCGTTCGGGTCTTTTTCTCACGATGTGGAAGAACGAAGTCTGAATGCTACAGGTTCACTTTGAGGAGAAGATCTCCAGCATGTTCTCCCCGTGTCATGGGGGTTCTCCCCGGTTCCCCCCCCAGTCCATCAACATGCTCTGGGGGGGAACTTTGGTGCTATGACATCATAGAGGATGTAGGAGATGAATGAATTGAGATGCTTTCTACAAAACATTATTGTTGTCATAAAGTTAATTTAGTGCTTATAGCTTAATTATCTCAAAAACACAAATGTTTTCCTTTATAAATGTGAATAAAATATGATTTAAATCTTTCCAGTTGGTCGGGATGAGAGTGGAGCATGTGATGAGCTCTCCTTTCTCCTGTAGGTGTGTGTGTGTGCGTGTGTGTGTGTGTGTGTGTGTGTGTGTGTGTGTGTGTGCGTGTGTGTGTGTCTGTGTGCGTGGGGGGGTGATCACATGAACATGAAAGCAGTGACTGTGAGAGACACCACGAGGGCTTCTTGATCTTGTGACCAGCAGAGGGTCGTTTCATATTTGCACACTAGGTATGTTGATTTGAGACATGAAGAGCGTCTATGTGTGTGTGTGTGTGTGTGTGTGTGTGTGTGTGTGTGTGTGTTTGTTTGAACTCGTGAATTGTTGTGTTGCTTCAAAACACTTGGAATGCACAGACTTCCTCTTCTCCATCGATTCGCGGTGCAACAGGTCTTAAAACTTCGGATCACATCAGAAAAAGGGAGCAAATATAAGAGATTGATGACCGATATTAACACATAAAGAGACGCGTCATCAAACATAAGATTATACTTTTACTTTGTTGTTCTAAAAGTCTAATAGTAACAGTTCAAATAAAATATTATCAATTTTATTCGCATCACAAAGTAACTGAAGAACCTCCGTTGGCTAGCCGTTAGCCGTTAGCCGTTAGCGGTGCTGCTAACACTCGTAGCTCCTCCTCCAGGTTGTCTAAACACTGATTGGTTGTTCACAGTGTCACTAGTCTAGAAGAACTTTCTGGAGTTCTTGATGAGATTTAAAGCTGCTGAAAGGTCCTTTGGATCCATTGGAAAGACAATCGATCATATCAACACACACACACACACACACACACACACACACACACACACACACACAAAACTAAAAACACTGCAACGGTGAGTCATTTATATTTACTGTTATTACACCTCATCAAACCAGAGGTTGAGAGTATTTGTTTCTAATCATTCTGGAAATAGTACCTGAGTTTGTGGCTATAAGTTGCAAATAACAATGTTTAGAGTCACGACATATTTTCACATTTCATCCATGTAAGTTGGTACATTTGGAGCTTTTAGTCTTTAGAGGAAATACTTCAACCAGACATTTTGAATCTGGTAAAAGAGGACGTCATCTACTGTGTGTGTGTGTGTGTGTGTGTCTGGGCTTGTTGTCTGCTGGATGAGGGTTGGATACCTGATTGCTGCCGTTGCCATGGCAGCAGCTGCTAATGTAATGAGAGAGAGAGAGAGAGAGAGAGAGAGAGAGAGAGACCTCGTCACTGTACGACTCAAGGAGAGTCACTGCAGCACCGAACGGGACACTCGTATCCACACACACACACACACTCACACACACACACACTCACACACACACTCACACACACACACACACACACACACTCACACCCACACACACTCACACCCACACACACTCACACACACACACACACCCACACACACTCACACACACACACACCGGTCCCCTCGCTGTCTGAATTTGGGAGGCGATTAATCGGACGAATCCAGAAAACAAGTAAAAAAAGCCTTAAAATATACATTATAAATATTCCTAAATGTTAATGTTTTGTCTGTTCTTTACATCCCGGCTCTGTTTCCATTGATGCTCCTTGTCTCCACACGACCGCCTACTGAGTATTTAAAGACACGACCAATCCAGTACCAGAAATAGCAAAGAAAACGTGTACCAGTTACCCTTTAGGTGTCCCTACGAATGCTACGATACTACGAACGCTACGAATGCTACGAACACTACGATGCTACGAATGCTACGAACGCTACGATGCTACGAACGCTACGAATGCTACGAACACCACGAATGCTACGATACTACGAACGCTACGAACGCTACGATGCTACGAATGCAGGATGAGAACAGCCCAGGACTCAATTAAACCAAAGCAAGAGTAATATTAAGACGTGGAGAGGAGTCATTTAATGACATTAAGAAGATGCTAAAAACCAACCAGCTAAATGCAGGATGTATTAACCCCCCCGAAGAGATTCTTGGCTCATTTGTTAATGTGGTCAAATATTTAGTTCACATCCAAACAAACACGTGATCACAACATGACTTGTGCAAACAAAGGGTTTTATGTCCCAACACGCAAATTAAGGAAGCTTCTACGTGTGAATTGTGACGTTCAGACACTGAGACGAGAGCGGCAGAGCTCCTCGTTCACGCCGAGCCGACCGGAATGTTCTCTGGGAGGGTCACCAGGTCACCAGGTCACCAGGTCACTTTAAAACCTTCAACAGCGGCGCCTTTGTTGCAGAGTAAGCAGGCGCTTAAGATGAAAATAGTTAAGTTTAATGTTATTATTCTTTTACGTACGGTGCATTATAAGATCCATCAAATACATAAAAATAACCCAATAACTTATATTTGTTTTGTATATAGAAAATGATCCAGATCCTCCAACTGTGGTGCATCATCACAACAAACATACAGGACACACACACACACACACACACACACACACACACGGAACCCCCCCACAGTCATTTTCTCCCACACAGTCCTCAGCAGACTGAAGTATCAGCACACAAAACAACCTCGGCTGCGGCTGTTACTATGGAGACCGGTTAATGCCGAGGCGACGCCAGCGTGAACGAGGCGACTCGCATGGAACCCAGGGAGTCCTCCCCGTCCCCCCGTCCCCCCGTCCCCGAGCTCGGGCCCCGGGAGAAGCTCAACCTCACTCAACGTTGAATTCATCAACAAATTTATGACTATAATTTAATGTTCATTATGAAGAAAATATGGATTTTCTTCATGTTCCACTACGCAGGTCTGGCTTTTTTTGGCCCGTAAATAGACTGAATTCCTGTCTTTATTTTTACTTTTCTCCAAGCAGAAACTGCTTTTCCTGAATGGGGCTTGGTTAGATTGTCGCTAGGCTACGCTAACATTGTAGCATGATTGCCCGAAACACTGTTACACTGTTATATATGCTAACGTACGGCAGCAGGGTTATAGTTTGTACCACGTGGTTTCTAGACCTTTATATTCAACAGCATCAGTGACAACAGGCGAAGAATCTCAAGCTGATTGGCTTCAACGCCACCAACGCCAGCAACACCACCAACGCCACCAACGCCAGCAACACCACCAACGCCAGCAACACCACCAACGCCAGCAACACCACCAACGCCAGCAACACCACCAACGCCAGCTACGCCAGCAACGCCACCAATGCCACCAACGCCAGCAATGCCGCCAACGCCACCAATGCCACCAACGGCAGCAACGCCGGCAACGCCACCAATGCCACCAACGCCACCAACGCCAGCAACGCCACCAACGCCAGCAACACCACCAACGCCAGCAACGCCGCCAACGCCACCAACGCCACCAACGGCAGCAACGCCGCCAACGCCACCAATGCCAGCAACGCCACCAACACCAGCAACGCCACCAACGCCAGCAACGCCAGCAACACCACCAATGCCAGCAACGCCGCCAACGCCACCAATGCCAGCAACGCCACCAACACCAGCAACGCCAGCAACACCACCAATGCCAGCAACGCCGCCAACGCCACCAACGCCAGCAACGCCGCCAACGCCAGCAACGGCGCCAACGCCACCAAAGCCAGCAACGCCAGCAACACCACCAATGCCAGCAACGCCAGCAACGCAACCAACGCCAGCAACGCCGCCAACGCCACCAATGCCAGCAACGCCACCAACGCCACCAACGCCACCAACGCCACCAACGCCAGCAACACCACCAACGCCAGCAACGCCGCCAACGCCACCAACGCCACCAACGGCAGCAACGCCGCTAACGCCACCAACGCCACCAACGCCACCAACGCCACCAACGCCAGCAACGCCAGCAACGCCAGCAACACCAGCAACGCCGCCAACGCCACCAACGCCAGCAACGCCGCCAACCCCAGCAACGCCAGCAACGCCGCCAACGCCACCAAAGCCAGCAACGCCGCCAACGCCAGCAACGCCACCAACGCCAGCAACGCCTCCAACGCCAGCAACGCCACCAACGCCAGCAACGCCACCAACACAAGCAACGCCAACGACGCCACTGACGCCACCAACGCCACCAACGCTACCAACGGCACCAACGCCACCAACGCCACCGACGCCAACGACGCCACCAACGCTACAATGTTCAAAGTATTGTTTATTAACAAGGCTGCAACATACAACATGAGTAATGCTAAGTTAACGGTTACTCACATGGTCGTTATTTCTCGTGAACGGCCCAATGATTTGTCACTATTTAAATATTAAATGGTAAATGGTCCAGTGGTTCCTGTGCTAAAGGAGCTAAGTAAGGAAGCATCGAGGCTCCTTTCCTTCATTAGAGAATTCCAACAGCTCTTATCGTGGCGCCGCTTCCACTACTTCGCTTCCTTTCACCCCGTGAGGAACCTTCAGAAGAACATTTGACAATTTGAATGCAGCCAACTTCCCTCTTGCCTTATTCTCCTCAGTCCACACACGGTCACTTCCTGTTCTCCGGCTAAGAGAAACAAACGAGATGGCGACGGTGGACTTTAAGGCTTTGGAACCTCAGTCCACAAACTTTTTCTGCATTTTTATCCTTTCAGCACTGGAAAGGCTGAAGAAGGGAAGAAATGCTGTTTTGAGATGTGGAGAGACGAAACAATCCCAACGTCTGAACTGCTTTCTGCTTCAAAGAAGGACCTTCTATTTCCACACCGTGTCTCACTACGGGAAACCAAAGTCCAAAACGGGACAAAGGCAAAAGCAAACAAGACTGAGAGCTTTTCACGAGCACCAGCTAACTTTACACGTTCCATAAAGAGGAGCCTAAAAAGGTGATGAAGTATCAGACGTAGGAAACACAACTCACTGATCTCCAACCTCCAATACGATTTTAAACCACAGACACTAAACTAAAACAGATGCAGAGCTGAATAGACAACGATACATAGTCCTTTGTATTCCTTATCCGGGTCATATTACATACGAATTACAGTTATTACTCATTATCCTGGATGAGGACAGTGATGATGTAAACACAGATCAGGACCCATTATGGGCCTCCAGCAAAAATGCCTTAAAAATGCAAATATTAAAATGTGTTACACAATATAAGACAGCTAAACAAAATGACAAAAGCTAGAGAAGGTTTCCAAACTCTTTGCATCAGCAAAGTTCAAATAATAAAGCTATTTATAAGCCGGCAAAGAGTACAACTAAATCCTATTTCATTTTATACATACAAGTGTTGATATATATTCTTGTTTCTCACCCAAGACACGATGCGAAGAACAGTCTGAGGCTGCCGGAAGAAGGTTACCGGGTCGAAGGCTCCTCCGGCTTTCCCGGCTCCGTATGCCTGCATCCCCTCCATCGTCCTCCTTCCTTTCTGCACAGCCTCCTCTGGTCCTCCTTCCTTTCTGCACAGCCTCCTCTGGTCCTCCTTCCTTTCTGCACAGCCTCCTCTGGTCTTTGGCTCCTCGAGGCGACACAAAGAATTTCCGTGAATCTGCTGCTTGTTCTTCTCCTTCTCCTTCTTCTGGATGGTGCTTAGTCTCCTGGTTCTGTCTTCTCGTGTAGATTTAACCTCTAAATTCACTGTCGTCCTCTTCCCATATCCTTGCAGGGGAAGCCAGTGTTCTGATGACGCGCGCGCTCTCTCTCTCTCTCTCTCTCTCTCTCTCTCTCTCTCTCTCTCTCTCTCTCTCTCTCGGCGCAGGAGCCGGTGGCGATCACGTGAACGCGCTTCCAAATGTCACGCCTTTGAACGGAGCGCTCCGGCTGCAACGTATGATGGCGATCACACGCACGTGTTTATGAGGGGGGCGCGCCAGGGCTCACAAGGGGCTGAAGGAGTCACGCGCTTCACATTTTTCCACTTCTTGCAAGAAAAAAGTTGACTCAACGACAACACGATATTTTAATATTGTATTTTGTTTTATTGATAAAAGATTATTCAGGACATTCATTTATATGATACATGGTTTATGCTTTGAAAGTTGTGTAATAACGTAATAGACACTAACAAAAACATGTAAATCCACAATGTAATTAGTCATTTGTGACACCAAGGTAAGAAAGCCCGCCCCCTTGTGGCAGCATCGGGCGTTGCTTTTGGGTACCCGGGCTGTGTATTACCCACATAAGGTCTTTAAGGTAGTTATTTTTCTCATCCTCCACGTGCTGTACCTGAGCAGCACCCTTCACTCATTCATCGATCAGGCCACGGTTGTAGTTTTTGTATCGCTAATCTCTTCACAGTTGTAAATAATTAATACACATTTTAAGTAATGCCTGCCTGACAGACTTTACGAGGGAGTAAAAAACCCTCGTGACCGGCTCGTCCTTACGTCTTCACAACCAGCCAATGAGAGCGCGGCCGTGCTCTGCGCGTCGCGCTCAGACCGACCAATCAAACGCCTCTGTGGCTTGTTGCTAAGAGACGTGTTGTGTGTTTTCTCCGTTATGTTGCCAAGGTCCAAGAAGGAAGAAGCTATTTAACAGAAGAAAGTAATGTAGAGCGATAATCAGCATCACAATCATTCAACTGTGACCGTGTCCGCTACTCATCCGCAGCATGGTGAAGTTGAGGGCGAGATGTCTGCTTGTCGGTAAGGTTTAGTAAACGGAACATTAGTCCATCCTTCTGCTAGCTAACGCCGCCAGGGCTAAAGCTAAAGCTAACAAACGTAGCGCTAAAACACATCATTCTGCTAGCTAACGCCGCGAGGACTATTTAGTTTCACAACCACTGGATCCTATTTAATTTCCAGAAACCAGAATATTGGTTAAGGAGCACTTTCATGACTTAATATACGCACAAGATCTTGTATTAGGTAAATGATTCTTCTATTAGACCCAGCTGTCATTAGTTAAAGCCTGCTAGTATCATTGATTTGGTCAAACTAGTGCTGTTGTAAACATACACTCAGCGGCCACATTACAAGTCAAACAAATCAAATCAAGTACTTAACTGGAGAAGAATTATGAGCTACTGGTACATTACTCTCTTTTTCTACGTTGTGAAACGTTATACTTTCTTTCTACCTCATTTCAGAGGGGAAATATTCATTTATTTTACTCCACGACCTGTTTTTGCTACCTGAAATTGTTCGTTAGTATTCAGACCGCTATTTTACATACAGCACATATCATTAGTTTGTAAAATACAATTTTAAAGATTAAACAATTCTATTTGTGTGTGTATTTGAGGTGTCTAGCTCCACCTGCGGTAGAGTTATATGATAATGGTCTTTTCTAATATATATATATATATATTAGTAATTTGCCAGTTAACAGCACTGGTACCACAGAACGAGTCCATTTACCTTTAATACGCTGGCTGCTGATACTTTTATACATGTACTTTTAAACCAGCACCAATGTGTGTGTGTGTGTGTGTGTGTGTGTGTGTGTGTGTGTGTGTGTGTGTGTGTGTGTGTGTGTGTGTGTGTGTGTAGGGGACGCTGCAGTGGGGAAAAGTGCCCTTTCCCACATGTTCCACAGTGACGGTACCCTTTTCCAGAAGAACTACAGCATGGTGAGCGCATCACGGACAGAGCGCAGGAATGCTGCTGGTTTGGCCTCATGATCGCCGGACCAGAACTCATCAATAAGTTGACCGCGACCAGCAGACAGCAGATAGCAGAGAGCCATGATGGCAGACGAGTTAAAACATGCAAGAATTATCATGGCAGAAAGAACCAACTTTCTATATATAATATAAACCAATATTTATTATTATTATTATTATTATTAATATTTATCCAGCATTCAGCCCTCGGTGATAGAAGCGGGATGAACTGGGTTCATGGTCCGGTCGGTAGCTGGTTTGTGCCCAGAACAGGTGTGTGTGTGTGTGTATGTGTGTGTGTGTGTTTTCTCTACTCTTACTGTGTCAGCTGTACTGGGGGTTCTGAGGCGACAAGAACGTCAATAATTAATACAGCAGGCTTCTGGAACGCCACCAGGACACACACACACACACACACACACACACACACACACACACACACACACACACACACACACACACACACACACACACACTACTAGTTCAGTAGTAGTGTTGCAATAGTGCTGCATTTTTTATTTTTGTCACATCTGTACTACACGGTGGGAAAATATAAAAAAAGAATACATGTATGTATATCTGTATATGTGTGTGTATATACCTGTGTGTGTGTGTGTGTCCACTGAAGCTGCTGGTCACTCGCTCTGCTGTTGCCAGGCAACCCTTAAAATACCTTCCAAAGCCGTCTGCTCGCTTTGTACCGGAGGACATTTTTTACTTGTGTGATACATTAAAGACACAACCGTCCCCTACGTGGAATGTTTGATGAGTTTGAAGAGACAGCGGTGATGTTTACAGGTGGGAGGTTCTTCTCGGCTTGTAGAGAAATGAAGAGTTTGAAGTCATGTTTAGAGCTTTGGTTGCGTCAGACCTTTCTGTTGTCTGCTCTCTTCACCAGAACAGTGATTTGGCTTCACATCACAGGAGCTGCTCATCTACTTTTGGTTATTGTGTCCCTTTTGTGTATTAACGTTAGTTCAGATTCACACAATAACACCAACAACCGGATCAACAGCAGCCGGGTTCTGCCGGGGCGAACCTGTGGGACGCCGTTCTTCTGCAGGAAGCGTTGGACATCTCTTTCTGCGTGTTCATAAAGAAGACGTGTGAATTATCTGATATTCTGATCTGCAGACTGACATTAGAACCTCTTTGCTTTACGCCAAACTCTATGTTTTATCGTTCTCGCCACAAACGCCCATCTGCGGCGTTGTTCTCTGCAAGAAGAAGAACGGCGTTGTCAGAGTAGCCGGCCATCGGCCATTCTGCTGGCGTCTTCCTTTGAAAATGTCTCCCAGCATCCCAACCTCATGTGATGCTAACGGCCCCTCATTGGGATTCAGCGAGCGTCGGAGCGACGCGCTGGACGGATCCAAACGAACCCAAACGAACCACCACAGAACACTTCCAGGGTCCAGATTTCATTCAAAATCGTCTGATTTCCTTCTTCGTATAAGAACAGGTGTATAAGGGGGACGTTGTCACGGCGACGCCACTCTTGAGGTTACGAAACCTCGAGTTTGGCGGTTTCATTTGGTCTTCTCTGCTCTCTCTTTGAGTCCACATTTAAAACGAGGGAAGCTTCTCTCTACACGGATGGCAGGTGTCTTTAACGTGTGATGTCCTCACTCAACACGCTGGTGTTTGTGTGTCAGACAGCCGGGGTGGAGCTTCTGATGAAATGTGTCCACATCCCAGAGACCAGCGACAGCGTGGTGAGTCTCTGGTCTGCTTTGTCCTCCATGTTGTTTGTTGGGGGGGGGGGGTTAGGCTTAGGGTTCATTTAATTCAATAGATCTTAACCCCCCAGGAGCTCTACATCATCGACTCTCCAGGGAAGCCGCCGCTAGTGGACGCCTGCGAGAAAATGGTGAGACTATTTCTCTTAAGTTTGTTCTTTTCGCGTCGGTTTGGGGATTGATGGTGTGACGCCATCTTGGATTACGGCCATCGCCACCCCCTGCTTATTGGTCCATTTGGAGACCTGTCAATCATCCCTCTCTATGTGCCCCCACCGGTCCACAGTGGGGTGAGCCTTCGTTGCTGTGTCTGGTCTTCGACCTGACCAGTGAGACGTCCTTTACAAGCTGCAGCCGCTGGATGGAGAGAGTTGCATCCCGCTGCCGAGGGCTCCGCCTTCCAGGTACCGACCTGCGACTCGCAACGAGGCGCCGGACCGCCGGCCTTCATTTCCCATCGCGTCATTACTGCCCCGTTAGGAGGCTCTCCACTCTCCTTTTAACCCACAGGCACCAGGTGACTCGTCTTTGTGTGTCTTATTTGCTCTCAGGGGTCCTGGTGGGCAACAAGTGTGACCTGTCCACCAGACGGGAGGTCCAGGCCTCCGCGGCCCAGGAATGGGCCCAGAGCCACGGGTTGGAGTACCACGAGATGTCAGCTGTGAGTCGGTTTCTCCCGTCAGGTCGACTTTGGGTGTTAATGTTTTTGCACAAAGAGAGTTAATCTGTGGTCTGTCTCTCTGTCTCTCTGTCTCTGTGTCTCTGTCTCTGTCTGTGTCTCTCGTCCCCTGGCAGAAGGAGATGGAGAACAGTGAGGCGCCGCTCCTCAGTTTAGCCCGGGTCTTCCTCGCCCTCTATCAGGAACGCTGCGAGCTCATCCAGAGTCTGAGTCCAGGCTAGACCCTTTCTGCAGATCCACACACACACACACACACACACACACACACACACACACACACACACACACACACACACACTACTGGGCCGTGAATAAAGTTGTCTTTCTCTCCTCGTGGAGTTTCTTTCCCTGCGTCTCCCATTGAAACACTGTTTTATTCTTCCAGCTCGTCGTCATAGCGATGGAGGACGTCTCCGTCCTCTTGACGACGCGCAGCCGCTCAGTTTGATTTTCTGCCACTTTGCTTCAACAGCTGATGTTTGTTGACAAATGTATGCAAAGTTAAAAAGATATTTCGCCCTCCTGATGTCTCTGGGTGAGACCTGTCAATCAGCGGGTGACCCCGCCCCAACATTCCTCTAATGATTCAATGATAGACGCAGACAACGTTTTGAGATGTGACAAAAAGAACCAGCGCCGCTGTAATCGAATCTCCACTTCCCTTTTCACTTTGGGATCTCCAGCACACGCTCTCTCTCCTGTTTCGCCTCATTTTTCTGTCTTCCCATGATCCTTTGCACTTTGCCAATCAGCCTTCCCCCTCGGCAACACCGACAAATGATGCCCTGATTGTACAAGGACACTGACTGATATTAATGGAGTAATTTGATAGATTTGACCTCGACCCTGCCGTCTCTCTCTACTGTTCGTGTGTGTGTGTGTGTGTGTGTGTGTGTGTTCTATAGCCCCTAACTGTGCCTGACCTAAAAAGCTGTCTAATTGCAGGTGAGGGGGAGCACAGCAGCTGTTCCCACAGTTCTGCTGTGCTCCCGTCTGCGCCTTTTTATTTTACATTAGCATCTAAAAGCGGTCATTTTCTTTCACATGTTCAAGGAAAATTGAGGTGATTGTGCACTTTCTTGTTTCTTGCTCTGAGTTTGTGTCCTTATGGTTGAAATGCACTTATTGTAAGTCACTTTGGATTTAATTTCATTTAGTAAACTCAACATGTTCTGCTATCGTCCATGTAGAGTCAAACAGACCATGAAGCAGGGGGCGCTTTAGGGCGGGGCTACACACTGATTGACAGGTCTCTGCCGGGAACGTACACAGCTTTACGTCCTCCTCAGTCCAAATATGGTCACTTCCTGTTCACGGGTCGCATTACAATAAAGACGCCTTCGGCCAAAGCGACAACCTGCAGGCAACCTGCAGGCAACCCGCAGGTAACATCAGGGGACAAAGCGAGGAGGGACGTCGCCATGACGACTTCTCGCCTTTTTTACTCTTTCATAGTAATAAAGTGTGACTGATTCAAATGTACATTGTATGTAAATTAAAGAGACGTTGGAGACAAAGTTACAAGGTCGTCATCATTCGCTCGTCCTTCGAGTCTTCAGTTTCAACCGAATAAAGTCTTTCCAAAATGAGAAATTTGTCTGTTCAGGGGAGACACTTTAAACATGGAGAAGAACCCCTGAGAGGGAACCACAACATGTGGGTGGAATGTAAAACCTCCCTTCTGCTGTCCCACAATGCTTTGGGGCAGGGGATCCTTTATTGGGCGTCTCGCCCGAGCGACTCTGAGGACTAAACACGACACAACAAGGACGCCGTCCTTCCCTGCGCGGGGGCTCACTTTTTATTCGTCATCGGGACTTGATGCATCCAAGTTCAGAATCATTCAGTTTTGGCACCTTGAAAGACGTTACTCTTTTTTTTTTTTTGAATTCTCATTTACAACCAAAGAAGAAGAAAGATGAGACAAAGAAAGAGACTAATGCTGAGTGACAGCTCAGAGGAACCCTGGAAACCAAAAGGCAAGGTAAGATTTAATAACAAATAATGAATAAAAAGCCTCCAGAGTTTGTTCCTTTTGTTTCGAGCGGCATGAAGCTCCAAGAAAACGTCCAAAAGACACAGAACTGTAACAATAACTTTACTCCGTCCCGTCGGTATCATTGTCCAAAACAAAAGGTTCCTTAAAAGCAGATCGGATGCTTTTTGATTAGCATGCATGTAAATTCTTTCATTTCTTCGGGGTCACTACAGACCCCGCCCCCCCCTCGCCCCCCCGCCCGCCGTCTCGTCGTCCAGTTTCTTCTTCAAGCTTTGACCAGAGATCCTCCCCTTTACCCAGAGTTCTCTCTGGGTGCAGCACACAATTTAAAAATGAATTTAAAAATGAAAGCGAGGCCGACCTCTCGACCTCGGATGAGGATTTGTCTGGCGAAAGCCCCCCAAAAAGAAGCTGATGACCCTCTCGTCCGGTTTCCACGACGATTCAGTCTCACTCGTATCGCTTTTTTTTCCCCTCGTTGATATTTTTGCACCAGGGAAGTCTCCTCATCATTCAATCACATACATATTCATATAATCAATACATATATTAACTTATTTTCCTCGGTTTCTGTGTATTTCTTTGCCCCTGAATCAGCTCCCTGCTGCGATGCTTCACAGTATCAATGCGAATAAAGAAAGAAATCAAGAAGATACAGCAACTGAAGAAAGTCTGTGTGTGGAGGGATGGAGGCGTGAGGGCGGGGTCATGGGCGGGGCCAATGTGGGGTAACCACGGCCACTTTCATCAGATTGAGGAAGAGTAAAAAATATAAAGTTCACTTTTTATTGGGCAGTATGCCCCGCCCCCCCCCCGCCGCCGCCGCCTGTCCATCAAATCCTTACAGACTCTTAAACAACGGTAGAATCATGCACGTTTCTTCCTCTGAACCTCCGCCCCTCCCCCACACCGCCCCCAAAACCCGAGGCCCCGCCCTCAGTCTCATACGGGCGTGGTGCGGCGGTTGGCGCTGTTGTCTTTCAGGTCCTTCTGGATGGAGTTGTGCACCTGCAGGAAGTTGAGGTCCCGCTCCGCGGAGTCATAGGTGCCCGTCGGGGTGCCCGTCTGGCCCTTGGGCAGCGTGTACATGGACAGCTCGGTGGAGGGCAGCGCCCCGAAGGCCTTCAGGCCCACCGGCGACGCCTCGCGGGAGTGCGAGGGATCGGAGGAGCGGGACGAGGAGCGTGAGCGGCGCCGGTAGCGGTAGCGGTAGCTGGGGATGCGCGTGATGGCCGCGCCCTGGAGGTAGTCGGCGGCCCGCGCCCCTACGCGCAGCTCCCGGTGGCGGTCGATGAACATGTGCACGGCCAGCACGCCCACCATCTCGGCCATGATGAAGGACAGGGCGCCGAAGTAGAAGGACCAGCCGTAGGAGTAGCTGTTCTTCTTGGAGTCGCTCTTGGAAGGGTCCCCGGCGTTGGCCGATATGTACACGATGATCCCGATGATGTTGCTGAGGCCTGCGGGGAGGACAAGGGGGTCAGAACCAGAACCATAGTCCCTCCTATACAGCCAGAAGGGTCCCTCTTCCCTTTGAGATGAAAACTGGGGCAAACTCACTGCCGACCCCCCCCACACTTTGATGATCCCCACCGGACATAAACAGATAAAAGGGACAGCGGAGACAAGCAGAGGACACAAAGCGGAAGAGACGGCGGGGTGAGGAGAGGAGGACCTGAGCAGGAGAGAATCAGGGACACCTTATTTTTAGAGCGTAATCCCGGCGGCGTCCTCTTACAGACTGCGCCCGCCGCTCGTGACTCGTTATCTGGTGCAGCACACGAGGCCGCGGCCTGGAACCAGCGTACAAAGCGCACACACGACCTCGTGCCGCCGCGTGGGGTCTTGTGTCCAGATTTAGGCAGACTGACTCAGTTTAAGCTGCAGCTTCGTTCGTTCCTGCATTGTGACCAGAAGACCTCTGTGTCTTTAGCGAAGTCAAAGCGTCACGTGGTAAAAGCTGCACTCTCTCTCCTCTGGTCCTGTAAGTGTACCCGAGTGTACCATGAAGACCACTAGTGTACCAACCAACAGATACTTCTCACAAGCATCCATTCAACTCTTAAGAGGCTCGTTTCCGTTCTGTTTGACGTTTTCAGTGAAGGTTCTGCAGTGAACACCAAGACAGATCCTTCTTCCAGGAGACAAATCAGCTACAGGATGAATTAGACCAGTAAATGATGTAAGCTGGCATCCAATGTGCTGCCACACAGACTTGTATCCGTTTGTTTCAAAGATCAAGGAAATAGAAAATGGGCTTTGTGGCATTTTTCCTGAAGTAAATCTAATATACTTCCTTTCTCCATAATCCTCTCTGCCCCCCCCCCCTCACACCTTCCTCCCTCTTGGTCGTTATGCCACCCTTCCTGCACTCCCTCTTTCCCTCCCCCCTCCTCCTCCTCCTCCTCCTTCTCCTCCTTCGTACCTGCGGAGACGAAGAGGATGCCGGCGCTGAGGATGATGTTGTGGCGTGACTTGTAGAACTCGCTGGCGGCGATGCAGAGCCCCCCCATGAAGAGCAGGATCACACTCATGATGGGGAAGATACTGGAGGCTCGGACAGCACCTGGACAGACACACACAAGCACACACACACAACAACAAGGGGAAAACAACTGTCATCATCACACCCGAGCACACACGTCACCACCGTACATATAACAGTAATATGTAGTAATATATAGTAATATGTAGTAATATGTAGTAATATATAGTAATATGTAGTAATATATAGTAATATATAGTAATATGTAGTAATATATAGTAATATGTAGTAATATGTAGTAATATATAGTAATATGTAGTAATATGTAGTAATATATAGTAATATGTAGTAATATATAGTAATATGTAGTAATATGTAGTAATATGTAGTAATATATAGTAATATAATAGTAATATGTAGTAATATATAGTAATATGTAGTAATATGTAGTAATATAATAGTAATATGTAGTAATATATAGTAATATGTAGTAATATGTAGTAATATATAGTAATATGTAGTAATATATAGTAATATATAGTAATATGTAGTAATATATAGTAATACATAGTAATATATAGTAATATGTAGTAATATATAGTAATATGTAGTAATATGTAGTAATATATAGTAATATGTAGTAATATACAGTAATATGTAGTAATATGTAGTAATATATAGTAATATGTAGTAATATATAGTAATATGTAGTAATATGTAGTAATATGTAGTAATATGTAGTAATATGCAGTAATATATAGTAATATGTAGTAATATATAGTAATATGTAGTAATATATAGTAATATGTAGTAATATGTAGTAATATGCAGTAATATATAGTAATATGTAGTAATATGTAGTAATATGTAGTAATATATAGTAATATGTAGTAATATGCAGTGATATATAGTAATATGTAGTAATATGTAGTAATATATAGTAATATGTAGTAATATATAGTAATATGTAGTAATATGTAGTAATATGTAGTAATATGCAGTAATATATAGTAATATGCAGTAATATATAGTAATATGTAGTAATATATAGTAATATGTAGTAATATATAGTAATATGCAGTAATATATAGTAATATGTAGTAATATGTAGTAATATGTAGTAATATATAGTAATATGTAGTAATATGCAGTAATATGTAGTAATATGTAGTAATATATAGTAATATGTAGTAATATATAGTAATATGTAGTAATATGTAGTAATATGTAGTAATATGCAGTAATATATAGTAATATGCAGTAATATATAGTAATATGTAGTAATATATAGTAATATGTAGTAATATGTAGTAATATGCAGTAATATATAGTAATATGTAGTAATATGTAGTAATATGTAGTAATATATAGTAATATGTAGTAATATGCAGTAATATATAGTAATATGTAGTAATATGTAGTAATATATAGTAATATGTAGTAATATATAGTAATATGTAGTAATATGTAGTAATATGTAGTAATATGCAGTAATATATAGTAATATGCAGTAATATATAGTAATATGTAGTAATATATAGTAATATGTAGTAATATGTAGTAATATGCAGTAATATATAGTAATATGTAGTAATATGTAGTAATATGTAGTAATATATAGTAATATGTAGTAATATGCAGTAATATATAGTAATATGTAGTAATATGTAGTAATATATAGTAATATGTAGTAATATATAGTAATATGTAGTAAGTAATACAGCGCTGCGTCAATAATGTGACAAATGATAAGCAGCAACACAACTTGTGTCCCAAAACCACTTTGTTCACAACAATATATGGCAAGAATGTACAGCCAGAATAGAACACTGCAACACTGTAACAACACTGTAACAACACTGTAACGCAATAATGTAACACAATAATGTAACAACCCTAACGCAACAGTGTAAGAAAACAGTGTAATGCAACAATGTCTCATTTTTCATGAACCTGCATCATATAATAAAAACTAAAATATTGATACTGAGAAAGAAGCAAAATGATTCTGTTGTGATGAAACTGAGTTGCAGTCTGCAGCGGTCAAACTGATGCTTCCGTTCACGTAATGAGGTGACCTCAGCGTTGGCACAGCACCAAGCCCCCCCCCCCCCCCTCCTCCACCCCCTCCTCCACCCCCTCCTCCATCAGTTTGAACCCCATCTCCTCTTCTTCATTGACATGTGCTGTCAGGACCAACGATGTGCACCCCACACACACACACACACACACACACACACACACACACACACACACACACACACACACACACACACACACACACACACACACACACAGTTTACAGTGGAGTAAGCCGAAATTGGATGAGCAATAAAGTTGTAATGCAATAATGTCATAACGCAATAATGTAACACAATAAAGTCTCAATGTTGTAACGCAACAAGGTTGTAATGCCCTAACGCAGTGGAGTCGTAATGTTTCCCCAGTGGCTCCGCGGCGAGGCGGAGGATTGATGCCAGCGAGTTTAACACCACTGGACCGCAGTGACACAGACAACGTCAAAACACACACAGGAACTGAGTGTTTACTTTTCCTCCCCGGTGTAAAAGTGAAGAAAAGTGGAGCAGTGATGTGTGTGTGTGTCCGTGTGTGTGTGTGTGTGTGTCTGTGGCGTCCCGAGCTCCTTGTTCCATGTGAGTCAATATGTACTGTGCATTATGGCTGCAATGTGGTAATGAGACAGAGAGCCCACACACACGCACACACACAGACCCACACACAGACACACAGACAGACACGCACACACACCAAAACCATGTATTTGCTTGTATTCGTCTCTCTTTCCTTCATGTCTTTCATTCTCTCCGTTACACCCCCCCCCCCCCCCCTCATTCCTCCCACTGCTCGTTGGTTCTGCTGCAGTGTTGTGTGTCTGTGTGTGTCTCTGGCTGACTTATGGTTTCATTAGCTGCGGCAGAGGAGAGCTTTGTAATTGTGGCTGAATTATAGAGGTGGGGGTGGACACCACCATGGGGGCTCCCTGGGTTCACACTCACACACACACACACACACACACACACACACACACACACACACACACACACACACACACACACACACACACACATACACACATACACACACACACACACACACATCAGCTCAACAACTACAAAGTGAACACACTCATCGATCAGCCTCCCACCCACTGGGGTGTTTCCCGTACACACTGTATGCTTCCCACGCAGGAACAATCTAACACACACACACACACACACACACACACACACACACACACACACACACACGCACACACACACACACACACACGCACACGCACGCACGTTTCGCCCACGTGGGAGAGCCCAGCAGCTAAGAACATGTGGTGGTGGGAGCTACAGGGTAATAACCAACTGTGTGTGTGTGCGTGTGCGTGTGTGTGTGTGTGTGTGTGTGTGTATAAAGCTCACATACGTGTAAATGACCACATCTCGAGAGAAGCAGAGGAATGACACGCGCGCGCGCGCGCAGCGGCACCGTGCTCGCGCAGCTGTCAGTCATCATCATGTCGCGTGTACCCGCGTGCGTCGCGACGCGTCGCAGCGGCCGGTCGGTTGTCGGCGGGTGACGTCACGCCGCTGCTCACGTCTCCATCACCATGCGCATCAGCACAACACAGCAGCACGCAGCGGACTAATTATAGCACCGTGTGTGTGTGTGTGTGCGTGTGTGTGCGTGTGTGTGTGCGTGTGTGTGTGTGTGTGTGTCTCTGGCTTTTCTACCGTTGTGAGGACCACGGTTTCATCCTCCTGCTTGGGGACCTTTGTGCAGATGTCTGATCACACGGGCGCGTTCTGCTTCCTCCAGCAGAGCAGAGCAGCGCTTTGTTCACGGGGACCAGCTGAGGCCTCGTGTCTGTCCACGTCCTCGTAGTCTGCCGTGAGACGGGCGCCTGACCCTGAGCCGCTAACTGGACGTTGGTCTACTGTGAAGATTCCCGCCAGACATCAGTTCAAAGAACATGATGAATGTTTAAGCTAAATTCGTTCCTCCTCGTGTCCAACTTTACAGCCATTCATTCATTAATCTGAAAGGGTTCACTTTGTAATTCATGTATTTATTTGTTACTCATTTTAGTTCCAGCGCTGCAGTTTTAATAGTTTTAATGCAGAGCTTTAACGTGTAGAATAATATGTATATTTATATTTGGGTATTTACAAAGAAGAGGTTTGTACACTGACACCACATCATTGGTCTGTGTCAAACTAAACTAAACTTTCTGCATATTGCTGCTCACGTACAAACTATGAAAACACACGTTCACACTGTGTGTTGTGTACTTTCCATCTAAGAGCCTAAAACACTTTTAACTCTAATCTGACCCCGTCTGTTGTGACTATAGCGAATGGACTTGAAGTCATTTATTGATTTAGTTTCAAGTTGTAATTGTTCTTTCATCACCGTGTGACCTTCTGGTTGCTCTACCAACTTCAAGAGGCTGCAGAAGTTCTCCAAGAAGACCAGAGAAGGTCCGAGAGATCTTTTGAGAAGACTTACTTCTGCAGCGCTAAAGTCTGGCTTCCGTCCCCAAAAACCTGCCACGGAGCAGCGTGTTATATATATATATATATATGAATATATGAATATCTGTATATATGATTATATGAATATCTGTATATATGAATAGCTGTATATCTGTATATATGTATATCTGTATATATGAATATCTGTATATCTGTATATATATGTATATATGTATATCTGTATATATGTATATATGAATATCTGTATATATGAATATCTGTATATATGTATATCTGTATATATGAATATCTGTATATATGTATATATGTATACGTGTATATATGTATATATGAATATCTGTATATATGTATATCTGTATATATGAATATCTGTATATATGTATATCTGTATATATGAATATCTGTATATATGTATATATGAATATCTGTATATATGTATATATGTATACGTGTATATATGTATATATGAATATCTGTATATATGTATATCTGTATATATGAATATCTGTATATATGTATATATGTATACGTGTATATATGTATATATGAATACATGTATATATGTATATCTGTATATATGTATATATGAATATCTGTATATATGAATATCTGTATATATGTATATCTGTATATATGAATATCTGTATATATGTATATATGTATACGTGTATATATGTATATATGTATACGTGTATATATGTATATATGAATACATGTATATCTGTATATCTGTACATCTGTATATATGTATATATGTATACGTGTATATATGTATATATGTATACGTGTATATATGTATATCTGTATATATGTATATCTGTATATCTGTATATCTGTATATCTGTATATCTTTCATCGGCTTCAGAATCAAACTGACGTGGAGTAAGAAGCGAGGAGCAGAATCCCGGCTGCGTTCGATCCGAAGTGGCACATTCAGCACCACTTGTAGCGTTAGAGCGACCAGCATCGTGTGGAGGAGTAAAGTCCTCCCTCCTTTGTTTGGAGTCTTTACACTCTCTCTCCTCCTTTCTCTCCCTTTCTCTCCCCCCCAAGGCTCCTTTCGATTTCCCTCTCTCAGTCTCTCGGTCTCCAAAGCCGCCTCACCCCCCCCCCCCCCTCCCCCGCCCCCGCCTCTCCGGGGGGATACGTACATGTGGTTATGTAAGGGCGAGCAGTCGGCCTTTCCTCCTGCAGCAGAACATCAGCTGCATCCAGAGAAAGAGAGAGAGAGAGCGAGAGACCCTCCCTCACCACTGAATAACGTGCAGGACGTTTACGATGCTGGTGTCAAACGCTCTGGGATCTTCTAACTGTTCCACGAGTGCACCTCCAACATATTTAATATCCCAGCGGATCCAAGCGGCTCTCGACTCCAATCACACGTCAAATAAATAGTAAAAATCACAGCAGGAGGAAACATTTTTGTTCTGAAGTTACAAAATTGAAATAATTTGTCTGTCCAGCTGCGTACAGAAAGTGAAATAGATGTTTTCAGATGTATTTACGTGTGTTATTAACATGTTGAATAAGCTCCTTGCGTGCGTCGACCCATTTTTGTAGACTAGCGTGTAAAGCGCTGCAGCCTCCTGCAGCAGCAGGCTGTGATTGGTCCGCTGACTACGTCCTTTACGGAGTCTCACGCCTCCGTTTTCACAGCACAATTCGGCCGTTATTAAAAGGAAGAACGTTTACGAGAGAACGGATCAGACTGAAGAGCTTTTGTGGGAAGAAATGTGTAAATATGAGCGCTTATACAAGCCGTCATTGACGGACTCTGCTCTGCAACACACGCAAGACTTTCAGAACCATGAATTGAAACGAGGTGCGTAAAGACGCAGACGCATTCGCCAGCCTTAAGGGGGAAGTGCATGCATCTCTTCCATCTGCATGGCTTCCATCTGCATGGCTTCCATCTGCATCTCTTCCATCTGCATCACTTCCATCTGCATGGCTTCCATCAGCATGGCTTCCATCTGCATGGCTTCCATCTGCATGGCTTCCATCAGCATGGCTTCCATTTGCATCTCTTCCATCTGCATGGCTTCCATCTGCATGGCTTCCATCTGCATGGCTTCCATCTGCATCTCTTCCATTTGCATCTCTTCCATCTGCATGGCTTCCATCTGCATCACTTCCATCTGCATGGCTTCCATCTGCATCTCTTCCATCTGCATGGCTTCCATCTGCATGGCTTCCATCTGCATCTCTTCCATCTGCATGGCTTCCATCTGCATGGCTTCCATCTGCATCTCTTCCATCTGCATGGCTTCCATCTGCATCTCTTCCATCTGCATGGCTTCCATCTGCATGGCTTCCATCTGCATCTCTTCCATCTGCATGGCTTCCATCTGCATGGCTTCCATCTGCATCTCTTCCATCTGCATGGCTTCCATCTGCATCACTTCCATCTGCATGGCTTCCATCTGCATCTCTTCCATCTGCATCACTTCCATCTGCAGGAGCTTCTCGATACGTCCTCGTCTCACTGATGTAGCCGACGCTTCGATTGACATCCAGCAGATTGTCGAAGGAGTGCAAGTGTTCTTTGCAGTGTTTGTTTTACAACAAATATGATGTAATCCTGCTGCTCATTGAACAACGACAAAAAGACACAAAACATCTAGAAGAAATCTCTCATTCTCTCACTCTGATGAATTAATTCTTCAGGATCAGCTGATGTTGTTCGAACTCAAACACGTTACTTGAAGCCTTAAATGAATTCCGTCTGCATTCCACTGCCTTTTATCCCACGTCTGAGTGTCTCACAGCGCTGGAGGCTTTTCCTACGGACCCTGAAGGGGCCTCTGGGAGGACTCTTCCAGAGCAAGAAGCGCGTCATGAAATGATTTTAGGTTCACGTTCCTCCGTCAAACTGACCAAAGAGCCGACAGACCTCCAGTGCAGTGGTACAGCACACACACACACACACAGACACAGACACACACACACACACACACACACACACACAGAGATGGTTCAAACGGTTTCCATGACGACGCACTGCGCGAGGGGAAGAAAATATGCAGGATCAGTGGTTCATCTGCACGTCTATCTTCCTCCACAGAAACAAACAGAACCCGGCTGCTCCAGCGGCCTCGGGGGGGGGGGGGGGGGGGCGGATACCTGAGCACCGGCTGATCGATGTCTCATCTCTGACGTGGAGGGGGGGGGGGTGAGGACCTGTTGTGTGACCACAACAGGTCCTCACCCCCCCCCCCCCCCCCCCACGGCACGGTCGCCGCGGTCGAGGTGTATTTTCGGTTTCGCTGGTCTGATCCCCGTCTCACGGCTCCCTCTCGGCCCCCCCGGCCTCCGTCGGGACGGGACGGGAGCGAGGGGCCTCGGCGGAGACGTTCGGACGGGGAAGCAGGAGGGAGGAGGCCGAGGGAAGGGAGGAAGGAGGAGAGGGAGCGAGGCGTGACCCACATAGCGCAGCCGGGAGTATTTATAGAGAAAAGTGTCCTGATTGGGGGGGCCGCTGGGGGAGCCACCGCACTGCGCTGCTGCTCCCTGTCCTTCACCTCCCCGCCCGCCGCTTCTGCCTGGCCTCCACCCGTCCTCCTCCACCTCCATCGCTCTGCTCTTCCACATCACTGACCTAATCCTCCTCCTCCTCCTCGTCTGGTTCTCTTCTGCTTCTGTCATCTCAAAACCTTACCTTTACCTCCACCAGCTTCTGCTCCACCAACTTTACCTCCACCAGCTTCTGCTCCACCAGCTTTACCTCCACCAGCAGCTTTACCTCCACCAGCTTTACCTCCACCAGCAGATTTACCTCCACCAGCTTTACCTCCACCAGCTTCTCCTCCACCAGCTTTACCTCCACCAGCTTCTCCTCCACCAGCAGCTTTACCTCCACCAGCTTTACCTCCACCAGCTTCTCCTCCACCAGCAGCTGTGGCCCCTTAAAAATGAATCCACCAACCAAACGGCGGTTTTGAAGGAATCATAGTTTGTTTCCTCAGTTAAGGATTATTTCTCCTGTTTCTGTTCTTTGACGCAGTAAAACGTTTCATGAAAAAGGGAAATTCAACAACATTTTGTCTCGTTTCAACAACAGGAGCAAAGCAGAAGTGAATGAAGCAGCAGCGTGAAGATGGACGGCGGGTGAGGGAAGCACTCACGCAGGAAGTACTCGGAAGCATCCGCCACATAATCCGCATCCTCGGGGAAGTGGTCGATCTGCTTGCACATCCCTTTGAAGGAACCTGCGGGGAGGAAAGAACAGACGTTACGGATGGCGGATGGCGTCTGACCGCGTAGGACGCGTCTGTCAACGTGCCCCCGTGCTTCGCACAGCGAAGACGCCAATGACAGATGGAAGAAGGTGGGCGGGAGATGGGCAGAAAGGGGGCGGGACGAAGGAACCAAAAAGGCGCGAGGCGCACGTGTGAGACACAACGGACGGCGTGTTCATCCACCGCCGCCCCGACGAGGGGAGAGGCCGCCGAGCGGGAGGGAGGAGGAGGACGCGTCGGGGACGAAGAGACGGCGAGGACGACGTGTGAGCCGCTCCGGAGGAACGTGACGGACAGAAGAGGACGTTTAATCCAAACGCCTCGACAGAGCCGGCGGGCGGCGAGGAGAGATATGCAAATTAAAAGAGAGGAAGGAGGGCTGATGGCGTGCTCGTTAAGGGGGACTGTGCGTGCGTGTGTGTTTAGGTCGGTTGTGCGGTTGTGGGTAATTGTGTGTCCTCCCAAACGTAAACAGGCCTGTTTAACGCTCACGTGTCTTTATCGTTCCTGGACGGATGTTAAGATCATTGCACCAGCAGGCGGCCATCTTTCCCGTGTTTTGGGGCGTGCAGTCCTGCCGCGGGTTCCTTCGAGCAGCGTCTTGGACAACGACAGCTAGCTGCTGACCGCCTGTTGTGCGCATGCGAGCGAGGCCACAAAGACTCGTCTTCCCCCAGAAGCCCCCGTGGAGCGTTAAGGTCACGTCGTGGATCAGCAGGATCACTTCCCGTATGACACTAATCCATCACTCCCTCCACGCCGCCGCCACGCGTTAAAAACCGTTGTGTGGGAGTCTGTGTTCACGTAGTCTGTATTACTGTTGCTCCATCATCACGGAGTCACAGCGCCATGCTGCAGCGTTGTGTAGTTGTGTAGTTGTGTAGACGGTTCTTGTGATTTCTCTGCGATGAGGCGTGTGAGACTTTTATTAGAAATTTCCAAAAAACGTATTTCTGGCTTTGGGGACACGGAGTTCTGGGTCGGCTGATGAGACTTCATCTCAGAAAACACCGACCTGACAAGGTGTGTGTGTGTGTGTGTGTGTCTTTGGAGATGAAACAAAAGTTTGTCCCCACTCGACGTATTTGAGACATTTTCAACTGGAACTGGGACACGAATGTGAGCAGCAATAATAATTAAAGACAAAAGGGGCCAAAACGAGCAGCGTTTATGAGTCAGTTCATCCCGGTCGATGTTGATGCGCTCACATACATGTGCTCCTGTCACCCCCCCGCTGTGTTCAGACACACACAACACACATTCAAACCAATACTTTCAAAATGGTGTCCGGTTGCTAGGAGATGTGCTGAGCACCAGGTAGCGTGGAACACTTCACGTCAAACACACTCAGTGCCGGGCAGCATCTCCAGCATCTCCGTCATCGAGGTGATGGAGATGCTGGAGATCATCTCCATCATCTCCATCACCTCCATCATCTCCAGCATCTCCATCATCTTCAGCATCTCCATCATCTCCAGCATCTCCATCATCTCCATCACCTCCATCATCTCCATCATCTCCAGCATCTCCATCATCTCCATCACCTCCATCATCTCCATCATCTCCATCACCTCCATCATCTCCAGCATCTCCATCATCTCCATCATCTCGTCTGCCTCGCTGCCTCCAACTCACACCCTCCCACGCTCTCTCTCTCATGCATACATTTGAATGAACCCCCGAGGACCAGATTCCCCTTTGAACTGAGCTGGCAGCTCTGCGCTCCTCTCCCTTCCTCCTCTTCCTCCTCCTCTTCCTCCTCCTCTTCCTCGTCTCTCTCCCTTTATTCTTTTTCAATTCAAATTAAAATGCTTTATTGTCTCGACAGGAACGAAACCTGTGCAGACCGGAGCGCTACGTCATCATCTCAGATGGAAACAGAGTATTTAACATTATACTTGTAGTTTTTCTCTGTGTGGACGTCTCACATGCACACAAACGTTCTTCGGTCAGCTGCGTCTTTCTGTGCATGACGTCTGATAATCAGGGTCAACCAGTTTACTTCATGCTTTAATTGAGATTCCAGATTTACAGTTTGTTGTTCAAACTGAGATGATTCTAGAAAAGCTCGTCCTTGTATTTCTGTGTAACAACTTAGAACAACAAAACACTGATGAGGAACTTCTGATGTGATCGACAGATGTCAATAATTAACCGAATGGTGGCTAAATGCCATTTAACAAGTTAGTAAGTTTCAATGTCAGAGGCGTCAATAATTACTTACACATGTGACCATTACAAGTGTTCTTGTACCTGACACATTGTGAGGACCAGACGGGCGTCCTCACTTCTTTGAGGTTCCAGACGTGGAATCAGCTGTCATTAAAAAGCTTGGTCTTTTCTTTACTGTGAGTCTTAATTCATCCAGGAGAGCGTTTTCTCACAGGTGATGGTCTTTTTCTGCCCTTTAGGTTCCTGATCTGTGCTAAACGTGGACATCCGGGACATGTCACGGAACTCTAAGCTGCCTACAGCACCAAGTCTCCTACTAAAAGACGGCCTGGGGACTTCAAGTGGACAACATACATTAAAAAATATATATCATACGCAGAGCATGATAAAAGATGCAGTTTCTTTGCATGAGAATCCATCCACGACTCGTCCTTGAAATGGTTGTTTGACCGTTTTGTTTTGTTATTCCCAGGGAGTAAAACCTGATATAATGAATAATATAATATATAATAATTTGTAATAATGGAACAAAAGGGAGACATCTTGGTTATGGCTTCTTTTTTCTAGGCTCAGGGCTAAAAGTCTCGCTCCTCGTTGTGTGATGATTTTTCTTCTCTCCACACTGCATTAAACCATATGAATCCGTTTATTCACCTGCTAATACACAAACACAATTCTATTGAAATCAACTGAAAGAATACAATGAATGTAAAATGCTTGATCTTCAGCTCCTGGTGCATTTCAGAATAAAACATGTGTTCTAGGCTGAGTTCATTAAACTTTGTGTGCTGTATTTCATTTAAATCTTTGAACCCACAGCCAGTTCACATCCGACAACACAGAGACCTGTTTAAGACCCTTGTAATACATGTGGAATTAGATTCTCACACGACTTGCCCCGCCTAATTTAGAGTAAGCTATTACTTTTGCTATCAGCAGGCATGTACGTGTACGGACACACAACACGTGAATTAGTATGATTTATAGTTGTGACGGGCAAAGACAGCGGGCATGTTTTTCTGCTGAGAGAAAATCCTCCGTCCTGCTTTGATTGTGGTGAGACCGTTTGTTGTCGAGTAGCATGTAATGTAATGACATGTGATGACATGGAATAACATGTTATTACATGTAACGACATGTTATTACATGCGATGACATTATTACATGCGATGACATGTTATTACATGTGATGGGATGCAATGACATGGAATAACATGTAATGACATGAAATAACATGTTATTACATGTAATGATATGTTATTACATGTGATGACGTTATTACATGTAATGACATGTTATTACATGTAATGACATGTTATTACATGTAATGACATGTTATTACATGTGATGGCACCCAATGCCATATGATGACATGAAATAACATGTGATGACATGTTATTACATATGACGACATGTCATTACATGTTATTTCATGTGATGACATGTAATGAATGGCCTGGGCCCATTCAGTGGATTCATGTTCCTGCTCGGGGTTCTGGGTCATTTTAAAGCAGACGTGTCAAACCTTCCCTAACAGAGTAACCAACAATCCACCTGTAATTCAACCTGTTGGTTTGAGCATCCACCTCAGTCTCCTGCTCCTGTGTGCTGCTCCTCATACTACGTCACCTCACTTTGTCCAACGCTCCATTCAGAATCACCGCGGCCACCACCTTCTGAGACAAAGATGGAGAAGGCCTTTCCCTCCCCACCCATCGGCGCAAAAACACCATTTAAATGTAAACATTTCCAGACAGGATTTGGAACAAAAAGGGGTCAAACATTTAAGACAGTCGCAGTTAACCACGCTGTCCCCCTCCCTCAGCCCCCCCACGGTCCCTCTATCCTGGTTGTGTTTAGTGAAATGTGCGGCGGTGTTTTCCTCCCAACCTCGTTAACTCCTCCGCCACAGAGGGGGAGAGAACACGGAGAACAAGGAGAGAGGAGGTAACAAAGAAAGAGGGAGCGAAGGAGACGACGAGGTGAAGGAAGCGAAGAGAAGCCCTCGATGGCCGAGCGGCAGATGTTGGGTCCTGCGTGAAGTCGCACCAGGCCGCGTTAAGTGGAGCAGCTACCTGCCCTCATTCTGCAGCTCTGCGTCGCATCCAGGAGCACGCCGCCACGGAGGTGATTCATACCATCACCACTCAGGCGGCGCATTGCAACCGACAGCAGAGCTGGAGGAGCTCAGTGTGTGGAGTTAAATCTTCACATTTAATCTCCTTGGTGTCTCACTCAGACGTCCCCTTCAGTTCATTTCGATGAGGTGGAAAGTCTGATCCTGCGCCGTGAGCCGAGAGGTCTTCAGAATCTCCTCCTGACCCGTGTGGCCTGTGAGTGAACCTGAGGCCACACAGTCGGCCAACGACTCTCCCCCCTCCTCCTCCCAGCTCCTCACCACTCTTTCTAGGCCTCGGCAGCTGTGTGTCGGGACATGAAGCCTTCTGAGATATCGTCTCTCTCCTCTCGCGTCCGTCCCACTTCCTTCTCCTTCACTCTCCCTCCAGTTGCACCTCCACGTCTCCTCGCAACCCTTCACGCATCGCCCTCCCCTTAACCCCACCTTCACACCCAGCAGCTTCAGGGTTCCACCCCTCCGGGGTTAAGTCCCGCCCCTTAACCCCGCAGGCCGCCTGGTGACGGAGGTGCACGCGTGTGAAAAAGCCACATACGATGCAGCTGTGCACGTCTGTGCTTTGTGTCCATGCAGGTACGAGACATGATGGGGAAGGGGGGGGGGGGGGGCTGTGACTCATCCACTGCATGGGCCTCTGCCTCCCCCCTCTCTCTCTGCATAGCAACGGCTCATATAGGTCCATAGCAACCAGCGCTCACAGCACAGTGGCATAAACTCTCCATCAACGGGGTCGGAGGGTCCGGGGGAAAACACGTCGCCCCCCCAGCCCCCCCGCCGACCCGCCGCTGATCTCCAGGAATATTTTCAAACGTGTTGCTGTGTAAAACGTATTTTGTATTAAGCGGAAACTGACACATTTTCTTGGACTTTTATTCTGAAAAGAGGAGTAATGTTAAGACTTGAGGCTCCTCAGACCCTTTGAGCTTCAGCATCACTCTCGCCTCACTCCCCCTCATACAGATGTTGCTGCCGGTGCAGATGTTGTTTGGAAAGCTTTCTCCTGTACACGTCCTCCTTCACAAATGTTGTTTGCCACCCGTCTTCTCCTCCGTCTCCTTCCCTCTCCTCATCCCCACCCCTTCGTCCTCCACTTCTCCAGCTACGCCTCCTCTTCCTCGCCACATCTGCCGCTTCGCCCCTCCCTCCTTCCGTCCTTCGCTTCCTTAGAGTCACGCCACAGACTCCTCCCCTCCTCCTCCCTTCCAAACCTCTCGTCCAGATGTCTGAGGCTCATCAGGGGCAACGTGGCCCTCAGCTCCGCTCTTAGTGATGGTGAACCGGTTCTTCAAGAGGCGCTCTGGTTCCATGAAGAACCTTTATCTATCGCATGGTTCTACCTTCTTCTCCGGCACATCTTCAGGCTGGAGATGCTGGATGCTGAGGGGTCGTATCAATTTTGCAAAGAAAAACATTGGAAAAAAGTTCTGGCAGGAACAATATTTTCTTTAAGTTCTTCAAAGAACCAGTTAAGGTGTTTTTTTGGTTATTTGAAGTATTTGAGAAAAGAGATCTGTAATCTGTGAGGTTCTCACTGCCGTCCTTTGGCTGCTATTGGAGGTCAAAGACCAAAGTGAGGGTCACATGACGAGGTGCTGCATGAAGTACCGGGATCACTTAAATAAAGGCTGAAGCTCGTGGTTCTTCTCATGATTCATGATTATGTCACAAGCGATGAGAAGGAGAAGCCAGATGGGAGAATTGAGCTTTAACAACCAGCTGGATGTATTTTGGTCTCTAAACTGTGAAGGAAAGGAGCTCAGTGTCCTTCAAATGCTAATTGCATGTAGCGTTAAACCGAAAGACGCTTGTCTCCGTCTGAGGACAGGTGCTCATTAATTATTCAGTTTGACTCATTAGCAGCAGAAAGAACTCAAACATCACAAAAAGGTTTCCTGCATTGAGAAGATACCAAAAGCTAAATGTGGGACGTCTTCTATTCGAGAACTTCAGATACATGTCATGTGTATTTGGTGTGGATGCACTTTAAACACGCATGCGTTGACTGCATATCAACATTTACAGGCTGTTTGTACCAGTTGGTACCAGTTGGTACCAGTTTGACCAGGACCAACGTAAGCGAGACATCGCTGAAGTCTGTACGAGATCGACATCAACGAAACTGAAACGGGTCTTTAAATGAATAATACAAAAATATAAAATACAGTTTTAATTGATTTCATCGATGACTTGACTTTATTGTTTAGAGAATGTTAAAAGTGCAAATATATATGTGAGTATTTATACATAAAGTTGTATATTTTAGCTATAAACGGGGATGCTTTGGGGCGGGGCTACATGCTGATTGACAGGTCTCTGCGTCCTCCTCAGTCCTTATATGGGCAATACATGTTCACAGGTTGTAAAGAGAAGAGCAATCCAAGATGTCCACGTGTGTCCCACCAACGGGGGACGACCGCGTCCACCTCCCACATTCGATCGGATGGGACGTCTCCTCCCCGTCTTCCCGGGTGGAGACCAGCAGAGGACCTCGCCGGCTCCCCGCTGAGCAGTCGCTCCGCTCCCGATGACCTCCCGTGTCTCCTGCCCGTCAGCACGCGTGGTCACGCAAACAAACGCACAACAGGGCGATCGGACCTCAACTCAAGACCCGACAGGCTTCCCGTCGCCACAATCGAGGGTCCCGGTGCACGAGAGGACGAAGGCGGCGATGTTTCATGTGGGATTCATCGGGTTGTATTCGCATGTTTACAACAGAGGCCTTTGACTGATGTTCAATTGTGTCTCTTAAAGAACATATCTGATCAGACAGCAATTAAAAATATAGAATTGTGGTGTTTTTACCCCCAAAAAACACAAAAATAAATAACAAAATCAATCCCCGTGTTTCAACAGGAACAGAACAAAAGCCCAAAGACGTTGACATTGTTTGTCTCACTACCGGGTCACGATTAATACGACTTAATGATCGCTGAGCTTCGACCGCAGTCCGTCAGCGGGCAAAAGCGTCTGTGGCGGCGGAGCCGTCGACCTCGGGGATAAACAGCGTCTTCTCAACTGATGAATGCAGATGGAACTATTAGAAGCTTCACCTGAGACCCTCTGCGTGCCAAGAAGCTTATGAACGTGCTTTGTGATAAAACCGCCAGAAGCAAATTCATTCAAATTCAAGTCATATTTTTAGTTTCCTCTGCGCATTCCGTCCCGGTGCAGCAGCTTTTGCTCCAGAACCACAGCAGTGAAATGAGAAAGGCTGGAGGATACGAGGGATGAACTCCATCCATCGGGGAGCGAGCGAGTGTGGACGGAACCACAACTACGTCGAGATGAACGTGTCTTAATTTAGAGAAAAGGAACATATTTAAAAGAGGTTGTGAAATCCATCTCTTCTCTTCCGTCCACTTCAGAGAATCGAGCCAGCAGTTCTAACCCCGTCATATAAATAGTGACACCAAGAGCAACGTCGCTGTTGGAGGGTCGAGAGTTTTCAGCCTTCACCTTCAAACTGCGACGCGACGTCATGCCAACGTACCTGGTCCTCACAAAGATGCTAGTACAAGGACACACACACTCACACAGATGCCGGACTCTTTGTTCACAGTCTATTGATTCGGGCGGCTGATTGAAAATGAAAAAGTGACGTTAACTCGTGAAGCGAGAAGAACAACGGATACAAGGGACAGTAAAAGTTCATCGATCGGCCAAAAACAGGGATGGTTCTTATTGGTGAAGCAGTTCTTCACGACTAAAGGTTATTCTGCTTGAGTTTTATAGACATGGATTCTCTTTTATTTAGCGAAGACAAAGGTTTACTTTGAAAAACTGTCGCGGGACTTTAGAACAAGAAAGATGTCTTTGATGAGGGAATCCTAAAATATTTAATCTGCCATTGCAGCGCGCAGTGACGTGTGCATGTCTTTGTAAGTGTGTTTAGTGTCTGGTAAGTGTGTGTGCAATGGGCCCATGCATCGCATACAGCGATAACACACACACACACAATGTTCACGAGCCCGTCAATGACTCATGCAGCTTACGGATGACAGCATTGTTACTCCATCAGTTGGACCATATGTTGCTACCAGGACTAAGTCCATAATGGAGCAGCTTTACTCCGCATTCAAAACCATCTGTCGCTCCTCTGCAGCACAAAGGCTGACCGACATCGACAGACGCGCACAAGACGGCTGACGACGCGCCGACCGCTGTTTAATAATAATAACTAATAAAAGTATCCATGAGTTTCCCCTAAAGCGTCCACTGCTTCGTAGACTATTAGAGACCTGTCAATCAGCGTGTAGCCCCGCCCTAAAGCATCCACTGCTTCGTAGACTATTAGAGACCTGTCAATCAGCGTGTAGCCCCGCCCTAAAGCGTCCACTGCTTCGTAGACTATTAGAGACCTGTCAATCAGCGTGTAGCCCCGCCCTAAAGCATCCACTGCTTCATAGACTATTAGAGACCTGTCAATCAGCGTGTAGCCCCGCCCTAAAGCACCCACTGCCTTGTAGTCTAATAGAGACCTGTCAGTCAGCGTGTAGCCCCGCCCTAAAGCATCCACTGCCTTGTAGTATATTAGAGACCTGTCAGTCAGCGTGTAGCCCCGCCCTAAAGCATCCACTGCTTCATAGACTATTAGAGACCTGTCAATCAGCGTGTAGCCCCGCCCTAAAGCATCCACTGCTTCATAGACTATTAGAGACCTGTCAATCAGCGTGTAGCCCCGCCCTAAAGCATCCACTGCTTCATAGACTATTAGAGACCTGTCAGTCAGCGTGTAGCCCCGCCCTAAAGCATCCACTGCTTCATAGACTATTAGAGACCTGTCAATCAGCGTGTAGCCCCGCCCTAAAGCGTCCACTGCTTCGTAGACTATTAGAGACCTGTCAATCAGCGTGTAGCCCCGCCCTAAAGCATCCACTGCCTTGTAGTCTAATAGAGACCTGTCAGTCAGCGTGTAGCCCCGCCCTAAAGCATCCACTGCCTTGTAGTATATTAGAGACCTGTCAATCAGCGTGTAGCCCCGCCCTAAAGCATGCCCTGCCTTATAGTCTAATAGAGATCTGTCAATCAGCGTGTAGCCCCGCCCTAAAGCATCCACTGCTTCATAGACTATTAGAGACCTGTCAATCAGCGTGTAGCCCCGCCCTAAAGCATCCACTGCTTCATAGACTATTAGAGACCTGTCAATCAGCGTGTAGCCCCGCCCTAAAGCATCCACTGCTTCATAGACTATTAGAGACCTGTCAATCAGCGTGTAGCCCCGCCCTAAAGCATGCCCTGCCTTATAGTCTAATAGAGACCTGTCAGTCAGCGTGTAGCCCCGCCCTAAAGCATCCACTCCCTTGTTGTCTAATAGAGACCTGTCAATCAGTGTGTAGCCCCGCCCTAAAGCACCCACTGCCTTGTAGTCTAATAGAGACCTGTCAATCAGTGTGTAGCCCCGCCCTAAAGCATCCACTGCCTTATAGTCTGTTTGACTCCAAATGGACCATAATTCACTAAATGAACATCACGAGTCGCCCCCTGCTGGTCACCTGAGTGAATGCAGGTCAATACATGAGATTAATTAGAATAGGTCAATAAATTAAAGGTAATCACTTGTATGTATTTTATCTTGTACCATCTTTCTTTGTTGCTCCTAAAAGACCATTCAACCATAAACAAGAACAATAAACCAACTTATTTTCTGAATTATCGTTTTTTCTCCGCAAAATAATGAAAAGGAGGCGATGAGCAGCACTGACGGGTCGGGACCCATCATGAGTCTTTCTCTCCTGCGTCACACGACCACTGATTTAGTTCAACACTGAAGCGAAAGCCGCTCCGTGGAATCGGACTCCCGGTGTGAGCGCGGCGCTCGCCGGTCGTTCCCTTCTGGCTCCCGATGTCCGTAGGATGGGGGAGCAGTTGGGCCTGTCAGCGCCGCTCCCACCAGGCGTTAAACAGACCGAGCGGAGGTGCCAACGAGCTCCCCGCCATACGCCACACACAACCTATTCATGGCGTAACACAAAGAACACAACGTGCTGTTACTACGGCGACGCACGGGACTCGGCACGCGGCGTTCTGTTACTACACCGCCAAACGGTGGGCTCTCGACTTAAATACATAGAGTGATGGAATGTTTTTACTGTCAACTAAACACTTTTTTCTCAAAGAAAGTGCATTTTAATGAATGACTCAAATATACATTTGGTTTATGTTCACCCAAGTTGTGTCCTCGCCTTGACCTGAAAACGCAATTTACTGGCAAATGTTGAACTTGAAATACCCAAATAAGCATCAACTGTATAACCGTTGCTTCTACAAGACTCTTTTTAGTGAAATGCTGTGATTATATTTTAGTTCCCACCTGCTAACATTTACGGTGTAAGCGTCTTTTATTGTGAAAGGCATGATCCGGGGTGGACCTGGTCGATTAAAAGGAGTAATGAAAGTCTGCTTCCCTGATTTCGGACCGAGCCTCCGTGTTGTTGTTCTCTATGTGGAACGTTTTGAATATTTTCTGCAGCCAGTGAACAGGACGTCGTATAGGTCTCTGCTAATGACCTGTCAATCAGTGTGAAGCCCCGCCCCAAAGCGTCCCCTGCTTTATGGTCTGTTTGACTCCAAATGGACCATCAGTCACTAAATGAACATCATGCTGTGTTGAAGAAGACTTGAAACTAGAGACTGAGACATAAACTCATGTTTACAACGTTTACTGAGGGAATAAATCCAGAGAGAAGTAGAGTCATTTCCTCATAGACGTCTATGGGAGCAGAGGAGTCGCCCCCTGCTGGTTACTACAGAGAAGTAGAGTCGTTTCCTCATAGACGTCTATGGGAGCAGAGGAGTCGCCCCCTGCTGGTTACTACAGAGAAGTAGAGTCATTTCCTCATAGACGTCTATGGGAGCAGAGGAGTCGCCCCCTGCTGGTCACTACAGAGAAGTAGAGTCATTTCCTCATAGACGTCTATGGGAGCAGAGGAGTCGCCCCCTGCTGGTCACTACAGAGAAGTAGAGTCATTTCCTCATAGACGTCTATGGGAGCAGAGGAGTCGCCCCCTGCTGGTCACTACAGAGAAGTAGAGTCATTTCCTCATAGACGTCTATGGGAGCAGAGGAGTCGCCCCCTGCTGGTCACTACAGAGAAGTAGAGTCATTTCCTCATAGACGTCTATGGGAGCAGAGGAGTCGCCCCCTGCTGGTCACTACAGAGAAGTAGAGTCATTTCCTCATAGACGTCTATGGGAGCAGAGGAGTCGCCCCCTGCTGGTCACTACACAGAATGCAGCTTTAGGACACTGAGCTTATTTTTATTAAAAGTGTAGTTAAGTGTGTGTGTGTGTGTGTGTGTGTGTCCCAGGTGGCGTGCGAGTGTTTTTACAAACAGCCCTTTGATTGAGAGGCCGCGACGCCCGGCTGACAGGCGGGACAGAACGCTGCGTCGCCATGGTTACGCAGCGCGGACCCGCGGATACGCCACGGCCACCACGGCGCCGGGGGAGGAGGGGGGGGGGAATCGACCGCAGTAATTAGCTAATGAGGAGACGGTTGTCAGGGGTTACAGCGCCGCTGGGCGAAGGAAGACGATAAATACGGCAAATAGAAAATACTGAATATTTAAAAAGTGATAAACGTGCAATGCTGTCAAACATACGTCGTCGCACATCGTCTCCGACCAGATGAGGTCACATGGAAATTAATAACCAGTCCGTGTAGGATCCCAGCCAGAGTTCACACGTGACATAAAGAGGCCAAAGCGAGATGAAAGCTAGAATGTAATGCTGGTTCCAAAAGGAAGCTCACACCTCATTCCTAGAAACACATGTCCTATGACACACACACACACACACACACACACACACACACACATTAATAGCTGCGTTTAGAGCCTGCTGAGCTCCACCTGTCAGCTCAGGACCACAGAGCACCATGGAGGTCCACGACAGACGGCTCTCTGGAGGCAGACCTTGCTAACATGCTGTAGACTGCAGAACAAGACCACGGCAACGTGAACCCTCCACACGTCCCACATCTCGCGTAGTCACATGACTTGACGAATCAATCACCTCGAGTGACGAAGCAATCGCACACGGCGCGATCGGCTGCTCCACTCCTCCACCCACGCCGCGTCCGACTGGCTTCATCTCGCCCTCCGCGCTCCCTCAGACGGGAGCTTTTAGGTTACGGCGGCGTCCCGTTTGTCTGTCGGTAACGAGCTGCGTCCCGCCCTTCAGGCGAGGAGGCTCCGTGGCGACCAGCAGCGCGCTGCTGATGGAGCTGATGGAGCTGATGGACCACGTGGATCCGTCACGTGAGACGTTCGTCTGCCGCGTGAGGGTCACATGTCAGAGGCTCAGATAGGCGAGGAAGGCCTGTGTGTTACAGAGAGCACAGGATGGGGGGGGGGGGGGGATGCGTTCCCTCCCTCTCTTCTTCTGTCCCCTTTAAAAAGGAGTTCACCGCTGCTGCAGCTGCTCAGCGTCGGTTGGGGGGTTCTGGTCCGGCGCTGTTGGAGAACAGGGACGTCTTGATGTTCCTGCTTGTGTGACGCCGCTCCGCTCGCTCGCAGGATGGATTCACACAACAGGGAAAGCAACCGGGTCCAGATTGGGAGCCGATCGCCATGAGAGGAGCGTTATGTAATGTCACACTTCGAAAATAACTGTGCTCGTGTTGGAGGAAAGAGAAGAAACAAAATCAGTGATCGGATTCAAGACGCCACCTTTAAACGTCACGCGTTTTCCAGACGTGGAAGCGTGGACACGCATCGGACACTCAGCTTCAGCTGAGACCCAGCGTGTCCACCTCGCAACCCGGGACCAACAGGTGTCCATTTTATACCCTGAAACGACGTCCCAGACCCCCCGCGGTGTTCTGACCCGCGGTGACCCTACAGCTCAACGCGGCCTTCTAGTCTGAGAACTGCTCTGTTTGCTCCTTCGTCTCAAGTCAAATTGTCTACAGAAGTCTGTGAAAACTCTCCATCACTCACGCATCTGCATCGCAGGGGGGGTTTCAGATTCACGGCTTCCTCTTCGACCCATTTCACAATAAAAGCACGGCGTGGGCGCCTAAAAAAAAGCCACAGAGAGACCATTCCTTGACTGACACAGAGCGGTGAACTTGAGAGCAGTCAAAGGGGACAGAATGGCGCCAGGCTACAGACGGAGGTGCACCTCAGGGGCTTCGACCATCACACGCCGTCCAACGAACAAACCAAGTACATCTGGATGGAGGATGAAGGTTTGCAGATGAATAGACGGATGCAGGTGGATGGATGGATGATATAAAGGGAGCAGAGGTTTGTAGGTGACAGAGGGAACATCTCCTGAGTGGAGGATGCAGAGCAGGGATGTGTGTGTGTGTGTGTGTGTGTGTGTGTGTGTGTGTCCTCCTCAGTACCTTCCAGGCAGCAGGTCCTCCAGAGGCCCGAGTGCGTCATCACCTCCTCGTTCTTCTTGCTGGTCTCGTTCTCGTTGGTGCTCTTAACCTTGCAGACGCCGCGCGAGTACAGCCAGTAGTCCGTCCCCACGGCGATGGTCATGAGGCTGAAGGCGGCGAAGGCCCCCACCGTGGTCAGCAGCATCTGGACTCCGCGGTCAAACACCCCCATGTTGCCGCATTCCACGAAAGGGGGGCCCCCTTTCCTCTTGATGTACAGGAAGTAAATATTTGTGAGTTTGCGTCGCCACGCCAGCTCGGAAAACGGGGGGGGGGGGGGGGGGGAGGGTAGCGGGGGCGGCGGCGGCGGGGGAATTAGGGGAGCTCGGGGGAAATCGTATGGTTGGTTTTAGGGTGGAAACAGCCAAAGAAATGAAGACGAGGGCGACGGTTTGGACGGGTCCGACGGGACAGGAAGAACCCTACGAAGTTCTAGACCTCAAGCGGCAGCAAGTTGCCCGAAAAAAAAAAGAGGAAAAGGCTGACCTAAAAACACCAGCAGACCCCACGAGAGACCTGGTCTGGGATCCAGGCCCACTTGGGAGGGGGAAGCGGTCACTTACAATCCTCACGGCCTCGACGACGCGGAGGTTGAAACATCTGTCACATCCAGCTGTGTTCTCCACACACACACACCTGTACGCGGACAGACTTTAAGTCATGCTGAATGGGAGGTGAAGGAACGTGGGGGGGGTTAAGGTGGGTTCGCTTGCACCAGTCGGCCGCCTGGTATCTTTAAAAAGAAAAACTCCACCAGGTGATGGAGGATGAGATCTACGCTGATGTTCCCCAGTGGACCAGTGGAGAATCACATGGGGGGGGGCAGGTAGAAACAGACCGGCCCCAGGAAGAGACAACACGAGGACTGGATGTGCTGAAGGAAACGAAAGTCAAAGCAGCAGAATCAAGCGCTCCCCAGAAAGCAGGAACACAGCGACGAGTAAAGCCAAACGATCAGATGGTGAGAAGCAGCCATTCCTGAAGAGGTGGAAGAAGACGGGGACCGACCGGGGACGCGTCTCCCCGCCGGGAAGAGGAAGGAAAAAATATGAAGTTGAGAAAATCAAACGACCCCTAAAATCCTGATCCCCAGTTTCCACGTGTGGTCCCCAGACCTTCCCCCGGCAGAGGGGAGCCGCTATACGGGGAGACGGCCAGCGGCACCGACGGCGCACCGCGCAGAGAGGGGCGCATCCGGGCGGAGAGGCCGGGCATCACCGCTCATGCGGCCGGCCGCAGACACGAGGAGGGCCGGGGACGGACGGACGGAGCTTCCCGCGGCGCCGGAGCCTCTTCCTCCAGCGTCCGACCGATGCGAGGCGGCTACGCGACGGCCCGCCGGGGCCGCGCCGGCGCGCACGCGCGCGCGGAGCCGCGCACCGCCATCACGTCAAGGGACGCGCGCTCTGTGGCTGCGCGTGTGCGCGACGCGCGCGTGCGTCGGGGAGGCTGTCAGATAATAATGATAATAAGACTTCAAATCGAGCAAGACATCAAATCCTCTGGATTCCTCCTCTTCTTCTTCCTCTTCTTCTTCTTCCTCTTCTTCTTCTTCTTCTTCTTCTTCTTCGTGGAGCTGATGTAGAAGTGGAGAGGAGGGAGGAAGAGGAGGAGGAGGAGGAAGAGGAGGAGGGGGGTGGATGATGGTTAGAAGCAGCGGATGAAAAAAGAATCGACACAACCAAAGGGTGAGGGAGGGAGAGAGGGAGGGAGGGAGGGAGGGAGAGAGAATCCTTTCTAATATCAAACACACAGACAACTCAATGTGATAAAATGAGATTAAAGAAAGTCGATCACAGACAGAGAAGAATAGATGTGATGAAAACAATGAAATAATTCTCCCAACAGGTGGAACGATTCCTAAAGCTTGAGAAGCCTTTAGTTCTCCTGCACAGTCCAATGAGTGTCCTTCCTTTGCATCTCAAAGTCCTCGGTGGTCCTGAAGGACACGACGAGAAGAAACAACTTCATGAGCTGGTTCCTCATTCTGCTGCTGACCTTATTTTGTTTATTGTTTCCCAGGTGACGCAGATGCCAATCAGCAGCAATCCTCAGGAGGCCGGTGGACGCTTCCTGAGCGAGGCACCAACGCCACGGTCATTCATGGCGATGCAGCGATAGTCATGAGAGACACACGAGGGTAAACGGATAATGATGAACTCGGGGGAGTATACGCGGGAGGGGTGAGAAGCAATTGGGTGGACGAGACAGGTGAGTGTAATCAGGAGAAAGACACACGAGACGTTTCCTTCATCTGGTAGAAGGAGCACAGAAGGCCGAATGTGAAGCTCTCGCAGATGAAGAGACACCAAAGAGAAAAGAAGATAGAGACACCAGTCTGCCATGTTGGCCTCCTCTTCCTCCTCCTCCTCCTCTGGTTCCTGTTTCTTTTCTGCTGGAATGATGGTTGATGTTCCATCTCAGCCTGCAGGTGCATCAGCGTCTGCGCTGTGCTTTTATTAATAATTTGTGTGGATGGACACAGTGTGAAGCGTTGGCTAAGGGTGATCCCGGTTCCCGCCGCTCTCCCTCTTCGCTCGGCGCTACCTGCTGCAGCCTGGTGACAGACGCGCTTCATGCTCCTCAGAGGACGAACCGGTTCCTTGTCGTCTCCGCTGGGAGAACGACGGGGAGCGACGACACATCCGTGGGTCCAACTGGTCTTTTGTCTTCCTCTTCAACGAGGTTCGGCCGCTCCTTCTCTCTGCGTCTAATTTACGGTGGAAACATTTCACTTTTGAATAAATCATTTCCGCGTTCATTTCCAGACGGTTCTATAATTACCTGCGACAAATCAGCCGTCACTGAGGACACGGCCGGGTGGAAGTGGGTCAAAGTGAACTCCTCTTCTCCTTCACACGCCTCTGAGTCTGGTTTACTGCAGTTATGTTTTCACATCCGCTGACCCCGTCTTTCACCCCGAGCCGTTACCCGAGGGGTAAACAGCCCCCGAAGTGAGAGGACGGGACATGCGGTCTTTGTTCAGGAGCGTGAGGTGCTACGCAGCAGCTCTGATCGTTTATTCAAAGCGTTTCAGCTTATGAGAGAACAGGAAGCTCTCACAGCCTCTTCACCTGCGTTGCTACAGGTGTGATCGGCTTCTTCTTCTCCTCTTTGGCCTCCTGACCTCCCTTTGTCATTCATTCGCATCCGATGAATAAAACATCGACCCCGGCGACTCCTCATCTCGTTCCATCACGTTACATCTCGCTACATCTCGTTACATCACGTTACATCACGTTACATCTCTCTACATCACGTTACATCTCTCTACATCTCGTTACATCTCGCTACATCTCACTACATCACGTTACATCTCGCTACATCACGTTACATCTCGCTACATCTCGTTACATCACGTTACATCACGTTACATCTCTCTACATCACGTTACATCTCTCTACATCACGTTACATCTCTCTACATCTCGTTACATCTCGCTACATCTCGCTACATCACGTTACATCTCGCTACATCTCGTTACATCTCGCTACATCTCGCTACATCACGTTACATCTCGCTACATCTCGTTACATCACGTTACATTACGTTACATCTCTCTACATCACGTTACATCTCGCTACATCTAGTTACATCACGTTACATCACGTTACATCTCTCTACATCTCGTTACATCACGTTACATCCATCTACATCTCGTTACATCTCGCTACATCTCGCTACATCACGTTACATCTCGCTACATCTCGTTACATCACGTTACATTACGTTACATCTCTCTACATCACGTTACATCTCGCTACATCTCGTTACATCACGTTACATTACGTTACATCTCTCTACATCACGTTACATCTCGCTACATCTAGTTACATCACGTAACATCACGTTACATCTCTCTACATCTCGTTACATCACGTTACATCCATCTACATCTCGTTACATCTCGTTACATTGCGTTACATCTCGTTACATCTCGTTACATTACGTTACATGACGTTACATCACGTTACATCACGTTACATCACGTTACATCTCTCTACATCTCTCTACATCTCGTTACATCTCGTTACATCACGTTACATCTCTCTACATCTCGTTACATCACGTTACATCTCGTTACATCTCTCTACATCTCGTTACATCACGTTACATCTCGTTACATCACGTTACATATCGCCACATCTCGTTACATCTCGTTACATATCGCCACATCTCGTTACATCACGTTACATCTCGCTACATCTCGTTACATCACGTTACATATCGCCACATCTCGTTACATCACGTTACATATCGCCACATCTCGTTACATCACGTTACATCTCGTTACATCACGTTACATCTCGCTACATCTCGTTACATCTCGTTACATCACGTTACATCTCGCTACATCACGTTACATCTCGCTACATCACGTTACATCTCTCTACATCTCGTTACATTACGTTACATCTCGCTACATCACGTTACATCTCGCTACATCACGTTACATCTCGCTACATCTCGCTACATCACGTTACATCTCTCTACATCTCGCTACATCTCGTTACATCACGTTACATCTCTCTACATCTCGTTACATGACGTTACATCATGTTACATCTCGTTATATCACGTTATATCACGTTACATCACGTTACATGACATTATATCACGTTAGATCATGTTACATCACGTTACATCATGTTATATCTCGTTATATCATGTTACATCACTTTACATCACATGTCATCTCGTAAATCTTTGCCACCACAGATCCTGTCGACGTAAACTGACCTTCAGGCCTCCCGTAGCATTGAGGGCAGCTTATATGGCACTGCAGCTAATTTTCTCCGCTTGAAGAGGAGCCCAAAGTGTTTTATTCATCAGAAGGTTGACAGGGTTCCATCGTGGAATATAGAATTTATATTTAATTCGAATCCTGTTGTCTCCACTAGAAGGACAATAAGAGGACACCTCATGGTGTTCTTCTACCATACAAGACACCTGGAGTTACAGCTTCCTGTTTCCTCCAAGAAAGAAATCTCCATCAGGAGAGTTCACGCAGGAAGAGGAAGAAGGAGGAAGTGATCGTCACTCGGACATCTCAGCTGCTCAGTAGAAAGCTGCTCCTTTACCCACTTCTTCCTCTTCTTCTTCTTCCTCTTCCTCTCCATATCTGTGGAAGTTAAAGGGCCAGTGGAGCCTGATTAGGATGCAGAGGAGGAAGGCTCTGCTGCAAATTGGAAATATATCGACTCTCCTCATGCTTAGAGGGAGAGGGGCGAGAGACGGAGGGAGAGCAGGACGAAGATGTGGGAGAGAGAGAGAAGAAGGGTAGAAATAGTGATGAACAGAGAGAGAGACCGTTGGACGTATGGTCAAACACACACACACACACACACACACACATTATTATCCCTTCATATACTGGGATACAACGTCCTGTAGGTCGCTATGGCAACAGGGTCAGGGCAGCCGCCGCCTGTGTTTTTAGCGTGTTGGCGTGCTGTCATGTCCAGCTGCAGCGGGGGGAGGCCACGGGACACCGATGAGAGAGGACAACGCGTAAAGATGTGCTGACTGCACAGTTTCCATGGGAACGAGCCCCCCCCCCATCCTCTCCACTCCCTCCAACACCCCCCCTCCTCCTCCTCCTCCCATCGCTCCTCATCGCTCCTGCAGAAGCTTGACGAGCTCCACTAATACGTCTCACTGCGTCTTTGTGTGTGTGTGTGTGCATCTTAGCATGCGTGACATGCTTGTCTCATTCTTTAACCGAGTGTGAGGGCAAAGAGAGGAGAGTGTGGTGGAAGTTATCAAACAAGAGTGGCTTTCTGTCAGGTGCGTACACACACACACACACACGCACACACACACACACACACACACACAGGGCCAGCATCATCTGTGTGCACACAAACAATTCACCCTGTTGACAGGAGCTGGTTTATCACGTGTGTGTGTGTGTGTGTGTGTGTGTGCTGATCTGAGAGCAGGTTCTCATCACACGGTTAACCTCTGCCACCGTGTGTTTAAGATGAGTGTGTGAGCGTCAGATAGCACACACACACACACACACACACACACACACACACACACACGCACACAATCCAGTTGATTATTTGTTAAGATTGTTTACTAACATCCATCAAGATTCAAAGGTTCAAAGATTTTATTGTCAAATACACGCCGCCTGTGTATTGAAATTCTTATGCTTGCCTTTTCTGGATAGCCGACCAATTTTAAAATAAAAATACAATATTTACATAAATGTACATGAAATAAAAATAAGGTAGAAATGAGGTAAGGGGAAATGTACAAATCTGAGCAGGTTGTAAAAAAAGAAAACAAGAAAAAAAAGCAGTAATATATAAACTAACAGTACAACAGTGCATTTCAATACACAGGTATGTATGCACAGGTGTATTTGACTATAAAAATCTTTGAATCCATCAAAACATTGCGATTAAGAGAATAATATAATGAGGTTTCATAGGTTGTTTCTGAAGACAAATGATCATGATGAGAAATCAAACTACAGTAAATACAAATAAGTTATATAGAAAAGCAACACCTCTTTTCTTTCAATTCTCAGGAGAATTTTTTGTTTTTACAGATGTTTTTATAGCTTATTTATTAAGCTATAAGCGTTTTTAACATTGTGATTATCATTGCAGTTTTACTTATTTTGTGTTGTATTTTTAATTCTTCTCATAATTAGGCCCACTGCTATTATTATTCTGATTATTATAATCGCTGCTATTATCATTATGATTAGTACTGTTATTGCCATTAGACTAGTAATTATCATGATTATAAATGTTGTATAAAAGTATTAATCATTACTATTATCCACACTCCACACCAGTTGGTGGGTGTAGAACGCTGCTTCATCAACATCTGTAAGAGGGAGAAGAAGAAGAAGAAGAAGAAGAAGAAGAAGAAGAAGAATCAGTATCGTGATTGGGTCGTTGAAAACATTTGACGAAGCTTGATTTTACGACAGCTTCCCAAACACCGTCTCGCTTTACGGCAGAGGCCTCCGTTCGCTGAGCATTACCGGCTGTGAAGGTAAATCCCGGAGACGTAGCTGTGAAACCGGGTCCAGGTTCCTCCCGCTGCCACCGGGACGCTGTGACTCCGTTAGTCGGTCCGACTCGACTCTCAAACGCACCGGAGCCTTTTCTACCGGTTAGCAGCTAACGGGGCTAGCTAGCACTCATTAGCACCGATGCTACTTATTAGCTAAAATAAAGACGACTTCACGTCGATAGAAGCGGGTATTGGTCGTTTTTGTTCGTCACATTTGTTTTGCTCTTGACGCTAAATGTCTGCTTGAGTTCTGCTGTAATAAATGAAAGTAACTGAGATAAGAAGGCTGACGTCATTACTTCTGTAATAATCCAGTACTGTCAGGGTTGTCATGGAGATACTAGTTTAAGTATAAAATACTACACAACAATTCTTTATCAGCGGCTCTTGTAAATATGAAACAAAGGGCTTTCACTAAAGTACTCTACTTAAGTACAGTGTTAATGTACTTGTGTATTTCCATGTTCTACTTCTTTATACTCTACACTCTATACACAGAATATTGTACTTTTTGCAGCATATATAAAATATATGCATATAATTCAGCTCCTACTCATCGTGTCGTATATCTAAATTTGTCTCCGCATTGATGACCTGCAACACCAACCACTCAATCACCATTACATAATAAATGGGGCACTTTTAACTGTTCTTGTGTATTTGTCTCAGTTCCACCCGGACGTGGACTGAAGGAAAGGGTCCGACTCGGTGAACGGACCTGGCTCCTCTCGGCGCCGACACGCTGCGAGGTGGAACCCTGAAAGCCGTGGCTGTGGTGAGCGTTGGAACAGTTCTTCAGCGCCCCCCCCCTCCCTCCCCTCCTCTTTGCGTCTCATCCGCCCCCCCCGCCTGACTCCAGACGGCGCTCCTGAGCGTGCTGGCGCTCCCGCTGCTGAGGGCCGTTGGACCGAGGGCCTTCTCCATGGCGTCTGAGACGTACGCGCCGGGCACTCACTCCGCCGCCTTCGTCACCTGCCCCAACGAGGCCGTGGCTAAAGACCTGGCCAGGTGACTCTGGGTTAGACGCGTGTGGCGCAGTGAGGGAGTCCTTTGATTGGACCGTAATGACGTCGTCGTCTTCTGTCCCTCAGGGCTATCGTGGAAAAGAAGTTGGCCGCCTGCGTCAACATCGTCCCCGCCATCACGTCCGTGTGAGTCATCGACCGTCGGCCAGGAGGTTTTCTTTGGCCTTGTTCGAAATCCATATATACATTATATATAAATATATATATATATATATATATTGCTCGTTCTGTGTTGTCCCCTCAGATATGAGTGGCAGGGTAAGATCGAGGAGGACACTGAGGTGCTGCTGGTGAGTGTTTCCATCTCTGCCTCTGAAGGATGAATCCTATTTGTGGTGAATTCTCATCACTTCAGATGCTACGATCTGTTACTTCTACTTCCTGTACTTATAGTTACAGTAATACCTGCTGCAGGATGAACACTGGAGTTCTATCGTTATCCTCGCGAACACTTGATTGACGTGGAAGGATGAATTGTGTGTTTTGTGTGTACTATTTAACTAGAACTAAAAAGGCCGAAGCTTCTTGGGTTCTAAATAAAGCGTAACACCAGATGATCCGCCAGTTGAGGCGTCTTTTGATTGGTCGCTGTTAAGTAGAAGACGATGAACCCTGTCAGGTCGGCCCTCTCTATTGGCCACTGACGCTGTTAATCCACACCCCCAAAACCACAACCCAAACCCAACACTGACCTCACAACCCAAACACTGACCTCACAACCCCTCCGAGCCTCCAGACGTCGCTGCGTTACCACGGTTACACTGGTGACCGCCCCCCTGCCCGTGAGCAGCATCCCTGACGAGTCTTCTTCCTTATTAATCTATTGGGGAACAAAAGTGTGTGTGTGTGTGTGTCTGACACGTCGTCCTGTCGCCCGTCCAGATGATCAAAACCAGAAGCTCCAAGGTGCCCGCTCTGGCTGAATACGTCCGGTAGGTTCGTGCTGCAGGGAAACACTGCGCGGCTCCGTTAGCTCACAGAGTATAATTCTATATATATTTACTATATATGTGTGTGTGTTATATGTACTTCGTGTCCTCCCCAGGTCCAACCATCCCTACGAGGTGGCCGAGGTCATCAGCCTGCCCATCGACCAGGGGAACCCGCCGTACCTCAAGTGGATTGGACAAGTCGTCCCCGAGTGAGGACGCACAGCGGGTGACCTCATCGGTTGCCCCCGGAGACGCAGGGAGACAACATCCCAAAACCTGTGATGTTCTTAAGGAGAGTTACAAGAAGAAAGTGAGCGCCGCATTTAGTTGATTTACACTGAGAATCTAAAAGGCTTTTCTCTTCTTGGAGGCCTTTGATTGGTTGATAAGCGTCACCTGGTTTCTCCTCCTCCTTGTTGACCTCCAGAGGCCGGCCTCGGCCTCGGCCTCTGCAGAATAAACCGCTGCAGCTCCTTCTCGCCACATGCATCTTTAAATGGTCAGATTGCTCATTTCTTCTGTGAGTGAAGCACTTTGTAATAAATTGGATCCATTTTTGATCGATTTGAGGTGTTTGCTGTTGATCAGCGTGCAGTGAAGTGGAGTTACGCTCATATTACATGAAGTCCACACGCACCTCACCTTTCTCTTTACGCACGAAGGTCTTCACGTGCATAGAGGTCTGTCTGCGTGACAAACGGTTCCAGCTGATGGAACCCGTGAACATTTATCGAGCTCTGACATCACAACCCCTTTAAAACAAAAGGCATGAGCTGCCTCTGGTTAAACATCTGTCAGCCTTAACTGAATAAAATAGAGAATTCACCGTTAACACAGCTGGTGTTCAACTTTATATCCTTTCATTTACTGGTACAATGTAGCAGATCACATACCTGAAGGCCCACTTCCCATAATGCACTGTGCTGCATCAAGGAGTCGCCCCCTGCTGGTCACTACAGAGGAAGCAGCCTTTACACAAGAAGTTCTGACTTGTCTTCATAGAAGCAGAGGTGACCTCAGCCTTTAGTTGTAGATGAGGCCGTTTGCTGTTGATCACTAATTGACCTGAAACACTGTTCGATCAGAGGTGAATAAGTGCATTTACCAGAATGTCAAACCTTTCTTTCAACCTGCACAAATAAGAAATGCAAAACACAACGTTAAAACTAAAATGGGAGAAAGGAAAACAAAGAACGTACAACTTTATATCGCAAGTTACTATCATAAATGAACGTGCTGTTACAGTTTTGTTCGATTGCTAAACGTCAGCCGGCACAACTGTGCAAAACTCTGACTCCAGTCTGCAGCACCAACAGTCACCTGAGCTCAACCGCTCACATCACCTGCACAACTCACTGCAAGCAACACAACTCTTAACACAAACAGGCTCAGTGCAGCAAACACTGTGAGAACACACACTGTCACTCACAACACACACTGTCACTCACAACACACACTGTCACTCACAACACACACTGTCACAACACACACTGTCACTCACAACACACACTGTCACTCACAACACACTGAGAGGACAAACACCAACACACAGAATACTCACTGTTCATCTTCACACTTTGAACCACTTCAGTGACGTCATACAAAGTAAGATTTTCTTCAACAAAAAGAGTCACATTCTTTCACATGACTTATTAAACTTTTTAGAACAAAACAATTCTTTAAGGTAAATTAAAATTAGCAGTTTGCTTCAATCGTCTGTAGTAATTTACAGAATTACAGTAATGAGAAAAAGGTAGAAAGTAAAAGTACAGACTGTAATGTGAACAAACTGAGGGCTGATCTGCCTCTCATCAGGACACAGGTTCTCATCACCATCACATCTCATGTTCTCTCTCCATCAACCTGGGGAAGAACCTTCTGGAAGCCTCGTCCATCCCTGGCCGTCCTCTGGACTCGTGTCCTCACATCCGGTTTCCCAAAGAGACATCTGCTCATGTGGGTGGAGACCAAACACCTTCCACCTCCAGGCAGAGAGAAACTCCTCTCACCTGTTTGTGTGGTGGAGAAGTTGCATCACAGACGCCACTGTGGATGTTTGCAGATCGGGTTCCACCCTCAACGCTCTCAGTGAGAGACGTGGTTCACCACATGGTCCATAAGTGAAGCCTTATTCCATCTGAAGTAACAGCTCTTTGTCTTCTTTGTCTCCACCAACCCGTCTTCCTTCTTCCACTTACAGAATGAGTCTTTCTGACCTCTACCTACACATTATATATATATATATATATATATATATATATATATATATATATACGTATATATATATATATACACATATATATATACACTTATATATATACACTTATACATACACATATACATACACATATATATACACACATATATATGTACAGACATATATATATAAATATATACACATACATATATATATATTGTCATGATTTCGTTGTCTCATCAGCCCTTCTCTCTCTATTGGACCTGGTGTTTCTCCTCTCCCTGTGCTCTCTGCATCATTGCCTGTCCTCTCACTGCCTGAACAAATATGTTGAATTTAAGAGTTAACCAGTTAAGCAGCCTGTCAATCACACTGACAACATGAGTTAAAGGAACACTCATGTACTACCTATGTCATCATAAATAGTCTACAGCATGTTTTTTTTCACATTGAGAACTGACTTGTTTTCTAATCTACGTTTACAGTGTATTTGTCTTACAGGCGACTCTACACCTTTCATGACTTCAGATAATTGATTAAGCATAGAGGCCTATTCAGTGAAGCAACAGCTTTGCTCCCCGCTCACGTTTTCTGTGCGAGAGCAGGACACGATGACATCATCATGAAAGTAAAAAACTAATATATTTGACTTTGACCGCGAAATGTGAAGATTCTATAGCTGAACTAAAACATTTCTCTTAGCTATGTCTAACTGCCTTGCACATAATCTGTCGACAATTTTTCAATGAATTAGCCTAATCTGCAGCAATATGCGTGAGGATAATTACTCATTTTATTAGGCCTATTCAGACGGGACCGGGAGGGCTGGCTTGTTACCTGCATCATCTATTTGAAAGCACGTTGTTAATAGCGTTCAGACTACGGCGTTTATATGCTGAAGTTTAAATGAGCATTCGAGGATTGTTAGAGCTTTAATTCCTTAAACATCCCCCTATCACTTCTGCTTCTTGCGTGTAAGATCAACAGCTTCTTTTGCACATTCTGAAGAAAGAATGTTGGCATTCACATAAAGATGATGAGAAGACAGTGATCAGTGTGTAGAGTTTTGAAAACGGTGTTCAAGCAATGAAAAAGGACCTGGAGTTCGGTCCTCATGAACTGCTGCTGTGCAGACTGGAGTCACAGTTTTGCACATGTGACTCCAGATGTGGCCGCTGTCGCTTAGCAACGGAAAAAAACTGAATGGAAACACGGCTCTCCATCACGCTCTCCACTCTAATCCCCAAAACCCACAAAGGAGCAGACGCTCGATCCGTCTCCCCGGGAGGTGTTGGTGGGGCGAGTTGAGGCCCAGGACGTAACATATCTTAATACCACTACCACTACTGGTGCTTCTACCACGACTACTGCTACCTCCACTACCTATCAGCACCTAGTACTCCTGTGTACTGTGTATATCTAAACGTGATCTGATGGACATTGGTGTATTTTAAATGAAATATGACAGCGTCTCCTGCTGAGTGAGAATGAATATTCATTTGGAATGAGATCCGTTTATTAAACACAATGACGTCACCAGCCCGTCTTCATTGGTTGATCATGTGATCAATGCTATGATCAATGATATGATCAAAGAAGTTGTGAGTAAATCATCAAAAGCTCCAGCTGTTACAGGAACAAGTTAAAGGTTCATAAAAAGCCACAATGAATGAATGTGCCTCAAGATCATGATTCATCTGGAACATCTCAGACTGAGTTCAGAAGGTCAGCAGGTTTCTTGGTTCTTTTTAAATCAGCTGTGTTGATTGACAGCAGCCACATGTTTGGTTTCCTTTCAGTACCTCACACCATGTCTGCTGATGGTGGATTTAACTTGAGTGTTGTTGTCTCTTTGCAGACAATAAACTACACAATCAAAGGTGTAAAGGAACAATTTGCCTTCCTGTTAAACGTGAAGCCTTTTATAGACAGTAGTGTAACAGCAGGGACATTGTGTCTGTGCTGGAGACAAAGACAGAGAGACACTTACTCACTGTCTTCTTTTCCTCCTCCACCTTTTATGTTGAGCTGTTTGATGACACAAATTGATCTTTGAAATACAAATTTAACTTTGTCTCGAAAGTGTCCTATTTGTTGGGGGGAAAAAAATAGTTTATTTCTACATAATAAGATATAAATGTGATTCTTGAAGTATGAATAATTGTTTCTGCTCGTTTGTTGGTGAAATATGTTTCTGTTACGTAGATAAAGATGAACTCGGTGACGGAACATTTTTTCATTTGTTCTGATCTTATCCAGCGAGTAGTAAATGTCAACAGCAGGTTTTAAATCATAGATCGATGTAAAGACCTTCCGGAGAACAAGGGTCCGTTTCAAGTAGGAGGTTTAACAAACTCTGAGTTTCCACTAAACCTGATTCTTGAACCGGACCCCTGATCTAATGATGCTGCTGGGAGGAAGTTATGATCAGATAATCAAACCTCCTCCAGGGATAAATGTGGTTAGAGGGAGCAGGGCCAGAGGAACGTATCAGCGTGTGTACGCTGAGTAATAATCAATGTTATTATAAGATGAATCACATTGTAGGTTCAGACATATTGATCAGAGGGGATTTAAACATCACAGAAAATGAGTTTGTGTGTCTTTTCTGTGACACTGACAACAAAAACAACCATTTGTGAGTCATCTTCATTTTATTCAAACTGACCAGATTGTACAAGAGGAGACATTATTGCAATAATGATCAATATTGTTGAAAGAACAGCAGACTATTATTTTTAATGCTTTGTTGTTTTCAGTAAAATGTTAAATCTACAGACGTGTTTTAATACATTTTGATTATTTTTTGCCAGAAAGGTTTTGACATCAAGAATGTGTAAACTAAGAGTTATAACTAAATAAAGTGATAGAATAACAGTTATTATTTGTACTAAAGGGCATTACAAACATTTAATCAATATTATATGTAGTAATTATTATTAATAGCAAATTTAGAGTAACTCAACAATTTTCTGAATGCTGATGAAATTCCTGTAAAATAACACATTAAAGTATCATCCAAAGCACCCAACGCATCCATTATCATTTTTGGTCTTCTTGATCCAATCCAAGTAGATCTTCTCACAGACCTTCACTGCTTCAGCTTCTTTATTACAGAGCTTCTTACCACCTCTTACAAGGACCCCATAAAGTTTGCCTCCGTACATCACTCCACCTCCAGAGTCTCCCTGTGGAACAGATGGAGATACTTTATTAAAATACCTTTGTGTATAAATGAAGAAATACTCTTTTATAATGAACTGTTAGAAGCTTTTGTAATGACTTCAGAAAAGATATGAAGTTAGAAGACACACGACTCACTCGAGTGACGTCCTTTCCAGCTTCTTCATAACAGAATACATTTGGATACGCATATGTTTTGTCTTTGGAACAGGGACGACAGGTGACCACCTTCATGTCGAGGCATTTGAGGGGCAGCGTTAGATCCAAAGGGAGTATAACTAGATGGAAATAGACAAAGATAGTTTTAACCAAATGTTCTACATGTTTTATTCATCAAATATTTGTGAGTGATACCAAACACACAATAAACTAAATAAACACTTTTTAAAAATAAACAAGACACATCTCACCTGCTTCTTCACCAGAGTTTGAATTCGTTCTTGAACGTCCAGAAACAGTAACTTCCGCACCGCTGTAAAGCAGCAGAATGATGTTAAATCTCCATCAGATGTTTCTAACGATCAGCTGATCAGTAAATGTGTGTATTTCCTGTTGTATTCCGGTGGTGGTAGGAAGTATTTCCTCATGGTGTGATGAATAAACTGAAACCAGCACAGTGAAATGACATCTGTCCAGCAGACCTCCATCCTCACCGTCACACCAGGTTTCTACTGACGTCTGGTGGAAGTGACTCATCCACTCACCTGTGTATATTTATTACCACGTTCTAGTGCTCCTCTTTAACTACTAACTGCTGCTTCACATCTCGATCCTTCTTTCATGGACCACATTAAACTAGACCACATTTATTTTATGACCAGATGAGATGAAAACTAGAGTTCAGCTTCTCTAGAAAGATTTCATGGTTATTTGAGTTACGCGTCTGACTTTTAGTAAAAGAAAATAAAGCTTGTGACTCACTTTGGGGGATGACCTGAACAGTCTGGAGGAAGAGCTGCAAATGGATCAGCAACTGTTTCAGACAGCTTCAGCAGCATGATGTCATGTTTTATAAAAACCCACTCTGTAAACTTTTTTTTGTCTGTGATGGTATATGGGATCATTGGGTTCCCAAGATGGGCTGTTATCGTCCTACAAATGAGTAAAATCCAGAGAAACATCACTGAGCCGTCATAGATACATTTGAGTATAATATTAATTACATTAACATCATTATGCAGTTGTCATAGTGTGAATGCTGTAGTTATTAATCAGATCACTAGATTGACTCTGAGTGAGAAACATGTGCTTAATAGTTTAAAGTAAAGTTGTCTCTTTCTCACCATCCGGGCTTATTGCAGTGAGCTGCAGTCAGAACCCATTGATCACTGATCAGAGTGCCGCCACAGAAGGATTGATGGGTAATATTGTCAAATATTAAAACCACATGATGCGGACGCTCATCGTGTAGACAATCCCGTCCTCCATAGATCCTCTTGTGCAGATCCACCTGTGAGGCCACTGTGACACCTGGAACACAAAGTCCTGTGTTTGTAATCAGTGGAGAACAGTCAGTCAGTGGGGGACGGTTGGTATAAATGGAGTAACTGCTGATGGACCATGTTTCCATTGGTGAACAAGGAGCTGACGCTGACACCCATCACGTCTTTGGTGGCTTTAAATGAGCCATTGATCAGTTCTATCAAAGCGAGTCCACCACGTGGCACCGCCATGTCTCTACGGAAGCTCACGACGGACAAACTGCGTCTTCACGTCATCTGAAGGTGCTGTTACTGAAACTGGTGGTGAGCAGATACCAGTCGTACAGAACGAAAGACCAGTGTCTATGAGGCCCAACGTTACTGCTGCTGATTCCTTCTTCAGCTTCTCACTGAAGACAAAAGCCAGATGTTAGCAGATGTGATGGGTCATTTAGTCCAGAGGGGAACACGCTCAACATAAAAGGTGGAGACGAGGGAAAGAAGACAGTGAGTAAGTGTCTCTCTGTCTTTGTCTCCAGCACAGACACAATGTCCCCCTGTTACACTACTGTCTATAAAAGGCTTCACGTGTAGGAAGAAGAAGAAAGACTCAAGAATCAAACGTCTGAAAGTCAGAAACCAGCAGAGATGAAAGTCGTCCCTGAAGAACCTGCAGACCACACGGAGAACATGTGAGTAACACGAGAGCTCCATGGAGCAGAGAGACGCTGAGAGGAAGCAGCAGCAGACTCACCGGCCCACAGCAGAAGGACGAGACCCGTCATGGCAGCCATCTCTTCCTCAGACGTCCCTCCTGCTGCAACACGGGGGCCTTTTGAGAGGAGTTCTGTGTGACCTGCTGACCTCCAGCCACCAATCCCCTCGTGGAGGCTAATCAACACAACCCCATTGGTGCACACGGCTACACACATGCAAATGTCACGTGGACACATGTTGAACTTATTCAGTAATAGTCAGATCGGTGGTGCAGTGGAGGACGATACGGAGATCGTCCAGAACACCTGCAGTTTGCAAAGAAGCATCAGAGTACAGAAGCAACGGCAAACATCAGATGGTGGACGGCCCGAGGTGAACCTCTGATGGTTTTTAAATGAACATCAGCTGCATAAGTTGTAACAGCAGGTACATTGCAAACATTAGACAATAACACACCTTTGTTCTTGGGGTTGCAGGTATCATGTGACCCAAGCCAGCGTCCCTTGCGTCATGGTTATAACTCCTACATGTATGTTGTAAGCGATGATTAAATACGACCTCTGTGAAGAACACGAGGGAGAGAATCAATGCTGGATTTGTTCTTATTCATCACTGTCATAACTGTCAACCTCTAACAGAGATCCATGTGTGTGTGGAGTAGTAGTATTAGTAGTGGTATTAGTAGTAGTAGTATTCGTGTACCTTTGAACTTTTTCTGATTAGAAATTTGGTTGCTATCAAAAATTATGATTTATCAAATTAATATTTTTGATGTCAACAGAAATATTTACAACCACAGGGTCGACGTGGTGCCGGAGTAGAGAGGGAGCGCTGGGAACCGCAAGGTTGGTGGTTCGAGTCCCGGCTGCTCCATGTCCCATGTCAGAGTCCCTGAGCAAGACACCTGACCCCTAATTGCTTCCAGGTCAAAAATGCAAAAAGCCATGTGTTAAAAATGTAATGTAAGCGTCAGATAAATGACCTGATGTGATGCTCTGCTGTGTCTCGTGTCTCCGGCTCTCACTGTATTTCCATATTTATCTCTACTGAAGATTAACCTGCAGCTTTTTATCAGAGTTACTTAGTGAAATGTTCCCAGGTGTCGTTGGCTGATAGAAACACAGCAGCTCAGGTGAGGAACAATCAGCTCCATATTTGAATAAACCGTCTGCGTCTCATTGTTCCTTCACAAGAGCATCTTTCTTCTCACTGATATCTGTCTGACTCTGACATGACACACGTCACTTTCTGTTCGCTGGTGCACTTTATTTTGAATTTAAACTTTAAACTTGTATTCCTTTATTTTTAAACTAACCAATAGCCTTGTGTTTTATTTTATTCCTCTTGCAATATGTTGTCTTGTCATACTGTCAACCGCCACGTCAAATTTCTTGTATGTCTGACATATTATGGTTATAAATGTTTCTTCATTCCTGATGGAAACACAGCAGCTCAGGTGAGGAACAATCAGCTGTCCGTCCACACAGGCTTTATGGTGGGACACGTCTCCATCCATCCATTCATCCATTTTCAACCACTTATCCGGGGTCGGGTCGCGGGGGCAACAGCTCCAGCAGGGGACGCCAAACTTCCCTTTCCCACATCTACCAGCTCTGACTGGGGGATCCGAGGCGTTCCAGGCCAGTGCAGAGATATAATCTCTCCACCTGGTCCTGGGTCTTCCCCGGGGCCTCTTCCCAGCTGGCCGTGCCTGGAACACCTCCCCAGGGAGGCGCCCAGGGGGCATCCTCACCAGATGCCCAAACCACCTCAACTGGCTCCTTTCAAGCCAAAGGAGCAGCGGCTCTACTCCGAGCTCCTCACGAATGGCTGAGCTTCTCCCCCGATCCCTAAGGGAGACGCCAGCCACTCTCCTGAGGAAACCCATTTGGCCGCTTGTACCCGTGACCTAGTTCTTTCGGTCATGACCCGTCCTTCATGACCATAGCTCTCTTTTCGTTGCAACGGTGCGGTAAAGCAAGTGCAACACCGCCCCGCTGCTCCGATTCTCCGGCCAAACTCACACTCCATCTTCCCCTCACTCATGAACAAGACCCCGAGGTACTTGAACTCCTTCACTTGGGGTAAGGACACATTCCCCACCTGGAGTAGACAATCCATCGGTTTCCTGCTGAGAACCACGGGTTCAGATTTAGAGGTGCTACAGGTCTTCATATCTTAACTAGAAAATGCATTTCCTGCTGAAAATGCGTTGGAATGCAAAAAGCTGAAAGCTGAAAGGAACTTCAGAAAATTGCTGAAATTACAGAAAGTTGAAGGGAATTTTAATACATTTGCTGAAATTACAGATATTAGAAAAGCTGAAATGAATTTGAAATTTCTGAGAATAGGGGACGAGCTGAAAGGAAATTCAAAAGATTTGCTGAAAAAGCATAAATGAAAACAACTGAAATGAATTTGAAAAATTGCAAAAAATACAGAAATTAATATTGCTGTTAATACAGGCATAAGAAAAGCTGAAATTATTGGAGAACCGGAAATACAGAAATGGGAGAAGCTGAATTTCAAAAGATTTTCTAAAAAATACAGAAGTTGCAGGAGCTTAAATGAATTTAAAAAAATACAAAAATAAAAGCTTAAATGAATAAAAAGAGGTTTTAAATAGTTTGTAGTGATATTAGTATTAGTTAGTTTTAATTGTGGTATTAGTAGTACTAGCAGTAGAATTAGTATTAGTTTAGTATCAATAGCAGTAAAAACAGCTGTAATACTAGTACTATTAGCCATAGTAGTATTTTTAGTAACATTAGTAGTAGTTGTAGTACTAATACCTGTATAAATACTGGTAGTCCTTTTTATTATAGTTGTAAGAGTAGTACTACTTGTAATACTAGCAGTAGTGTTATGGTAGTAGAAATATCCGTTGTAGTAGTACTACTAGAAGTACTAGTAATATTCGTAGTGGTTGTAGTAGTATTTGAAAGAGCAATACGTATTTCAACGAAACTGCTTCATTCTGAGCTTCATGGTTAAGGTACAGATAATAATTGAGGCTTTTATTTTGAAATGATGGAATTGGGTGAGGGGGGTTGGGAGACAGAATGTTTGTTATTCAAACTAAGACGTTTTTAATTGACAGGCCTCATCACAAACATTACAGTAAACATTCCCTCCATGGGGCTTTTCAGGACTCAAACGCAGACTTCTCCCGAAACGAAAACAGCAGGCAGGAAACTACGAACATCCACGACAAAAGACAATGACGCCACAAGTGACACAAGAGACACACGGCTTAAATACACAAGGGAGGTGCAGGTGATTGGACACAGGTGGAAACTATTAGACGATCACAGGGGACGACGGGACAAGGCAGGAAGTGAAGTTACCCGGGGACACGAGTGGCAGAAAACTACAAAATAAGACAGGAAGTGAACCACACCGTGACACTTCTCACATTTCTGTATTTTCAGCAGTTCTTTAAAATATTTTTCTTATGCCTCTATTAACAGCATTGTTTTAATATTCATTTCTTTATTTTTTTGCAATTTTTCAAATTTATTTCAGCTGTTTTCAGCAAATCTATTGAAATTCCTTTCAGCTTCTCCCATTTCTGTATTTTCCGCAATTTCATATTAATTTCAGCTTTTCTAATATCTGTAATTTAAGCAAATGTATTAAAATTCCCTTCAACTTTCTGTAATTTCAGCAATTTTCCGAAGTTCATTTCAGCTTTCAGCTTTTTGCATTCCAACGCATTTTCAGCAGTAAATGCATTTTCTAGTTCATGTTTTCTCTGCAGGGTGTGTTCCTGTGGGCGGAGCCTCTCCATCCACCAGCTGCTTCACCTCCAACCATCAGATCTCATCTGTGCAGCATCACACCTCCCCACTGATCCAGGACCAGGTCTCAGTCTGACTCTATTACTGCCTTCTACTAACAGCTGCTCGTGTCTCTCATGCTGCTGTTAGTCCTTGTGGCCCAGTTCAGTCACTGGTTACCAGTTCACCAACTAATGCTACGGCCAAAACGCTCAGCATCCCTTCCCACGTTGTAACTTATTGGCATATTTGATGAAGTTGCATTTCATCGTTATAATAATATAATGTAATGTAATGAGATGTAATGAGTGTCTCAGGCTCTCGGCCCCTCTGGATTCCCCCCAACCTGCCTTGTGGACTCACAGCATTGCAGCCTCTGGTTCTTTGTGATAAAGACTGTTGGACCTTTTCTGCTCTTCGTTCTGCTCGTGGGTCCAACACCACGACCAGCATGACAAGAAAGTACCGTTAGAGCCAGAATAAATTGATTGGCGATTGGGTATTTATACACATAGATGGAATTTGCCTTTGTTCTTTTAATATATATTGTTCTTTTAAATGAATCTTTAAACCAGAAAATATGAAAGATGACAGAACAGATGTGAGTATAACTTTGGACAACTTTATAGTATATATATATATATATATATATATACACTGCACTGCATAGTTATTGACAGTATCAATATTGTACAAATGTCTAATGTGCTTTAGATAACTCCTGTAATAAATCAACTTTAAACACAACAAACTGATGCTTCTGTAGGACGATGACTGATATCAGTGAGAAGAAAGATGCTCTTGTGAAGGAACAATGAGACGGAGACGGTTTATTCAAATATGGAGACGTGTCCCACCATAAAGCCTGTGTGGACGGACAGCTGATTGTTCCTCACCTGAGCTGCTGTGTTTCTATCAGCCAACGACACCTGGGAACATTTCACTAAGTAACTCTGATAAAAAGCTGCAGGTTAATCTTCAGTAGAGATAAATATGGAAATACAGTGAGAGCCGGAGACACGAGACACAGCAGAGCATCACATCAGGTCATTTATCGGACGCTTACATTACATTTTTAACACATGGCTTTTTGCATTTTTGACCTGGAAGCATTTAGGGGTCAGGTGTCTTGCTCAGGGACACTCTGACATGGGACATGGAGCAGCCAGGACTCGAACCTCCAACCTTGTGGTTCCCAGCGCTCCCTCTCTACTGCGGCACCACGTGGACCTTGTGGTTGTGGTGGTGACCTGTTATAACTCTTTATAGTCAAAAACACACACAAAATCTATTCACTTTACATTTAGTGAAATGTAAATATTTCTGTTGACATCAAAAATATTAATTTGATAAATCATCATTTTTGACAGCAACCAAACTTCTAATCAGAAAAAGTTCAAAGGTACACGAATACTACGACTACTAATACCACTACTAATACTACTACTCCACACACACATGGATCTCTGTTAGAGGTTGACAGTTATGACAGTGATGAATAAGAACAAATCCAGCATTGATTCTCTCCCTCGTGTTCTTCACAGAGGTCGTATTTAATCATCGCTTACAACATACATGTAGGAGTTATAACCATGACGCAAGGGACGCTGGCTTGGGTCACATGATACCTGCAACCCCAAGAACAAAGGTGTGTTATTGTCTAATGTTTGCAATGTACCTGCTGTTACAACTTATGCAGCTGATGTTCATTTAAAAACCATCAGAGGTTCACCTCGGGCCGTCCACCATCTGATGTTTGCCGGTGCTTCTGTACTCTGATGCTTCTTTGCAAACTGCAGGTGTTCTGGACGATCTCCGTATCGTCCTCCACTGCACCACCGATCTGACTATTACTGAATAAGTTCAACATGTGTCCACGTGACATTTGCATGTGTGTAGCCATGTGCACCAATGGGGTTGTGTTGATTAGCCTCCACGAGGGGATTGGTGGCTGGAGGTCAGCAGGTCACACAGAACTCCTCTCAAAAGGCCCCCGTGTTGCAGCAGGAGGGACGTCTGAGGAAGAGATGGCTGCCATGACGGGTCTCGTCCTTCTGCTGTGGGCCGGTGAGTCTGCTGCTGCTTCCTCTCTGCGTCTCTCTGCTCCATGGAGCTCTCGTGTTACTCACATGTTCTCCGTGTGGTCTGCAGGTTCTTCAGGGACGACTTTCATCTCTGCTGGTTTCTGACTTTCAGACGTTTGATTCTTGAGTCTTTCTTCTTCTTCCTACACGTGAAGCCTTTTATAGACAGTAGTGTAACAGGGGGACATTGTGTCTGTGCTGGAGACAAAGACAGAGAGACACTTACTCACTGTCTTCTTTTCCTCGTCTCCACCTTTTATGTTGAGCGTGTTCCCCTCTGGACTAAATGACCCATCACATCTGCTAACATCTGGCTTTTGTCTTCAGTGAGAAGCTGAAGAAGGAATCAGCAGCAGTAACGTTGAGCTGCTTCCTCCCAGCGTCTCTCTCCTCCATGGAGGCAGGAGGCTTCAGGCTGAGCTCCTGCACCTCCTGCAGTGAGACGTCTGTAATAAACTCATCTCTCTCCCTAAACTGTAATAATGGGCTTCCATAGGATCTCCCTCCACAGTTGGTCATGTATTGGTTCTAACCTCCCCTGGAGGAGGACTTCCAGGCGTCACTCTGGGTTTTCCTGATAGATTTACATGTGGCGGCTCTCTGCCCAGAACACTGCTGGGATAGAACACTGTAAGAAAGAAACATTTGTACTTGATGGTATATATGAACATGTATCTCCTCATTGTTCCTCCACCTTCAGTGAGCTGCTCACCTTAAAGATCTGTTTGGAACTTGATGTCCGAACTGAGTGTCTGTACCACCAGATATAATAGCAGCAAATGAGACGTGATGGTGTCGTTTTGGACAGTGGAGAAAGACACAAATACATCGTGACAAGTTCTTAGTTAAACTGTGAGATCATCATCAGGTCCTGAACTATGAACCAATCCCGGTTTGATATAATTAGATCCATCGGTCCCCAAATAAAGACAGCAGAGTTTGGTGATTACTCACCTGATTTAATTTGTTGAGCTTCTACAACAGTTCACTGATGTTCCTCTTCAATCTGCTTATTTACAGGCAGTTTTAGGTGCCTCCAAGAGGTCCAAGAGGTCCACAGTTTCAAGGCACAATAATGAAGGTCAAACCTGATTTCTATTGGGACAACCTAGAGATGGTCCATGACATCACGCTGCTGGCTCGTTCACACTAACTATTTCCAGATGTCAATGTCACTTTTATTCATGTAGCACTTTTAAAGGCCAACGGCCAGCTAGTGCTTCACAGGATAAAAACAATCAGCAGCAATAAACAATCAAAACAAAAGTAAAACAACAAACAAGCAAAAACAGTAAAACAGTGAAAGCCTAACAAAATAAAAGATCCAAAACAGGTGACTTAACTCAGCCAAAGGCCAAAGTCAACAAGTGAGTCGGCACAAGTCAGGCGGCAAAGCGCTCCACAGTCTGGGAGCCGCTACTGCGAAGGCTCCATCTCCTTTCGTTATAAGGAACGACCGAGGAACGTTCAGAACCAGCTGGTCAGCTGACCTCAGGGCTCTGGAGGGTTGATGTACATTAATAAGGCTGGATAAATATTCTGGGACCAGTCCATGCTTAAAAACCAATAAAAGATTCTTAAAATCTATTCCAACGGGACGCCAGTGGAGAGAGGAAAGCACTGGCGTTATGTGCCCGTGCTTCTTTGTCCCGGTCAGGAGACGGGCTGCTGCATTCTGCACAAGCTGTAGGCGGTTGAGTTCTGATTGGCCGATACCGACATACAGGGATGTGGTGGCGGGCGTGGTTTGGCTCGGCTGCAGGGGGAACGGAGAAGGGAGTGGTTCAGGGAACGGTGCCGGGGGAATCAGCCTCACGTGGGACTAATCAAGCTGTGTGTTCTACCTTTTAAGTAGGAGGAATCCGGCGACAGCGAGAGACTGCTGAGAGAGGCGAGGAGGCTGGAGCCGGCTGAGTGTTATCGGGTGTTGTTGTGTGTGAACATTGAAATAAAGCACTTTCAATGGACCAGACCGCTGCATGCGCATCATTCCAGGACCCCCACATAGGACGAACCTGTCACAAGGGAGTTGCAATAGTCCAAACGCGAAGATATAAAAGCGTGTAGGACTTTTTGGAGGTCAGTCCTGTTTAGATCGGGTTTGACTTGCCGAAGCTGGAAGAAGCTAGCCTCAACCACAGAGCGGACCTGCTGGTCCAATTTAAACGCCCCATCAATAATCACACCAAGGTTTCTGGCCTGGGAGCCTTGTTGTGGAATATTTCAATAAAAGCTCGGTAGAAGAGAATGATTTGTCTGATAAAACAGAGTCTTCATGGATGATCAAAGTTGCAAAAAGTCCATTTATTGCTTGCAATCACGGTGCTCGGTGGAAATGACGTCTCCGAGCACTAAAGACGCTGAGTTTTTATACACATGTGAAGGACATTCTCCGTGCCCGTTACGAGAAGCTGCAAAGCAGGTTGAGATAAGAACCCAGGTGAAGCTGAGGGCAGCACACACACACAAGATCCTCCTCAGTGGCCGCTGCAAATCATTATTACTTGACATGAAAGTAAAACTTGGATCCAGAACTTTCGTACAGAATAAGATATGAACCAAGGCCATGAAGAGGAGTCCTTTGTTTTGAAGCTTCTATGAGATCGAGTCGACTGTCCTCCCTTCTCAGAGCACAGCTGCAAAGCAACATTTTGTATCATGCTGCTCTTTGCACATCGGGGTCAAATACAGGACACTTGAGACACGGCTTTAACACAAGACAATGTTATAACATATTTTTACCATTACATTAGCGAAGCTACTACACCAACCCCATCAGAGGGCGACTGCTAGCGAAGCTACTACACCAACCCCATCAGAGGACGACTGCTAGCGAAGCTACTACACCAACCCCATCAGAGGGCGACTGCTAGCGAAGCTACTACACCAACCCCATCAGAGGGCGACTGCTAGCGAAGCTACTACACCAACCCCATCAGAGGACGACTGCTAGCGAAGCTACTACACCAACCCTATCAGAGGGCGACTGCTAGCGAAGCTACTACACCAACCCCATCAGAGGACGACTGCTAGCGAAGCTACTACACCAACCCTATCAGAGGGCGACTGCTAGCGAAGCTACTACACCAACCCCATCAGAGGACGACTGCTAGCGAAGCTACTATAGCAACCCCATCAGAGGGCGACTGCTAGCGAAGCTACTACACCAACCCCATCAGAGGACGACTGCTAGCGAAGCTACTACACCAACCCCATCAGAGGGCGACTGCTAGCGAAGCTACTACACCAACCCTATCAGAGGGCGACTGCTAGCGAAGCTACTACACCAACCCTATCAGAGGGTGACTGCTAGCGAAGCTACTACACCAACCCCATCAGAGGACGACTGCTAGCGAAGCTACTACAGAAACCCCATCAGAGGGCGACTGCTAGCGAAGCTACTACACCAACCCCATCAGAGGACGACTGCTAGCGAAGCTAATACACCAACCCCATCAGAGGACGACTGCTAGCGAAGCTACTACACCAACCCCATCAGAGGGCGACTGCTAGCGAAGCTACTACAGCAACCCCATCAGAGGGCGACTGCTAGCGAAGCTACTACAGCAACCCCATCAGAGGGCCACTGCTAGCGAAGCCACCATGCCGAGCAGCACGTCTCTCTCTTCGGCCACCGGCGCTGTACGTGCGCTGGCCGTCTGCTAGCAGCAGTTCCACGTTGTAAACAGCGGGCGTGGCGGCGTTGCTTCGGTGTTCTTTGTCATTGAGTCGTATTACAGTTTTTTTCAATCGCTAACAAGCGTTTGTCCAAACATTTGTCACATTTTCAAAACTCTAAACACAATTAGCACAGCATCGGTGTTTTGTGGCCACAATGCTTACATTTATCTTAACAGACAAGTCAAACCTCCCAACCTCCATCGTCCCAACAAAACGATGGATTGTTTTAGTAGTATTCACAAATGTTAACGCACACCATCCCACAATAGCAAAGACAATATTCCAAACCGTAGATACAGTATAAAAACCTCTGCTTCTGCAATGATATCAGTTCAAAAACAATATATCTCAGCTGATAATGAACAAACTATTGAATAATTGACAGCTGATTTATGCTGGTAAATCAACAACAGCTGATTCCAGTCTGGCTTATTTAAGGAGGACTTTGAGGAGTGAGGCTTTTGGAAACAGAAAAGGACAAACACTGTAATGTCTGGACGAGGAAGAGGAAGAGCAAGGGGCCCAGGGAGAAGACCAGGTCCAGTGAGAGGTGCAGGTGAAGAAGGAGGTGCAGGTGCAGAAGGAGGTGCAGGTGCAGGAAGAGGTGCAGAAGGAGGTGCAGGAAGAGGAGTTCTGTTCTGCATGGAGGTGGAAGGTTTATGACCATCAGCCACGTGACCACATGTCCCTCCTTGAAGCCATGGATGCTGGCTGCAGGGACATCACAGTTCACGATGGCCACGGGTGGATCCGACATGCCAAGCGGGTTGATCCCAGGTGCATCGCCTTAGATGATGTCAGATGTGATGTTGACGAAAACATGTGGCCGAACCCTGAAGATCGCAGGGATTAGATGCATACATTGTTTGCTATTTCTAGTTCCCCCCTTTTCATTTGGGCATTTGGCTGTTTTTTTTTTTCAGAATGCTCGTGTGTTTCATGGATATTTTGTTAAAATAAAATAAACCTTTTCTGTTCTATTATCCTGTTTCTACTGTACCTTCTTTGGTAAACAGTTAAGAAAAAATAACCGATTTGCTTTTTACTGGAATGCGTTTGAATGTAAACATTACTGTACAAACCAATACATTTAGTGTAAATGGTGCATTGCATGTTACCTGAAACATAAAAGTTTATGCAATTTTTATAATGTCAACAATAGCCAGAATTTTGAAAGCTGGTGCACTTCGTCTGACTGCATGTACCTTGTGAAGTGAAAACAAATGTTGTTCTTTTGTAACAGGTGTTTGACTCCACTTGCCATCGCTAAGAGTCATGACAGGGTGTCACGTGGGTGCCCTCTAGTGGGTCCCTGCGGACGTGGGTGCGACACCCTGTAGCTAAAACGTTAGTCTGCTGCACGGTGTAACCGGTAAGTTGGCTGTAGAAAGTCCCCTTAAAAAGGCTAATGCTAAATTCAACTAGCTCATGTGTTTCATTCTGTTTGGCAGTTATGATGCCACGAGGTTCCTTCTGAGGACTTAACTTCTGTGTGTTCGCCAGGTGTCTTAACGTCACACAATAAACGGCCGATCCGAGCCGAATGTGGTCCGTGTCCTGGTGGTGATTTTAACAACACAACGCAACAAAGAGTACAACCGCTACACTTTGACAGAATAACTTCATTTTGAGTCAGATGTCCAGTGTTTTGGTAAAGTTAGTGTGTGCAGAGAAAGATGTGTTCTGTTTTGAAATTAAGAGTTAGTATATATTTAACAAAATGTGTTTTTGAGAAGAAAATGATCAATTTGGCCAATTGTGTCTTGTAGGTGTGAGTCTGTGTTTAGAGTTTAGAAAACATTTCTGAAGTATGGGGAAGTGCTTGTTAGCGATTGAGAAAAACTGTAAGCATAGAGGCCTATTCAGTGAAGCAACAGCTTTGCTCCCCGCTCACGTTTTCTGTGCGAGAGCAGAACACGATGACATCATCATGGAAGTAAAAAACTAATATATTTGACTTTGACCGCGAAATTTGAAGATTCTATAGCTGAACTAAAACATTTCTCTCAGCTACGTCTAACTGCCTTGCACATAATCTGTCGACAATTTTTTAATGAATTAGCCTAATCTGCAGCAATATGCGTGAGGATAATTACTCATTTTATTAGGCCTATTCAGACGGGACCGGTGTTACGTGCCTACTGGTTTTTGAACCTACTGGTTTGTCTACGCGTGCGTGTTTGTTCCCCTACAGCGGCAGATGTTGTCCGCCTCAGTCACCTGATTCGTCACACATTCGCAAACATATTGCTGAAAATGTTCAAAAGTCATCACATGTCCATTGCAGCGATTACGATCGCATAAGTGAGCACTACGTCACTGCCACGTATGAAGAAATACATTGAAGAAAATAGATTTATTAAAAGATCGCCGCAACCTGGATTCGATCCCCGCGAGCAAAATGACAACACGTCACAAGACGGACGCGTTACGCCGTCGGCCCCTCGAGCTCACTGGTGGCGCCGCTGTTTCCTGTACCTGTCATCACATTGGACATCGGCAGTGGCTAGAAAACCTCTTGGTTCAGAGGGAACCAAGACAACTGGTTTTTGATGGCGTGTTGTGGAACACTTCCAAACATGTGTGTTGGTGCTTTTTTGCGACGCTTGATGCAGTTATTTACACATTACATCCACACCGTTAAAAAAGTGCTTTACAGACGTGAAATCCGAAAATACACCTGGGATTAAGCAATCACGTTAATCAGCAACATCAGTATGAAGGGAGAATTGCAAAGTTGGTGCGACCTCTGCTCAGTAGAAATATATCTCGAAAAGCTATAGAACAAAAAGAGCACCGATGGACCCTCCCAAAGTGAACGATTTATTTTGTCATATGAATTTAGATGTTATTGAGAAAGTAATCAAACCTGACAGAACTATGTAGAGAATGTGGGGATGCAAAGTCCAGGGACAAAGGTCATAGGTAAGATTAAACTGACAGTTCTGTAATCTTACAAATATAATATATTACTCGTCAATGCTTCTTCTCAGATCCAGTGTACAACATCTGAACATCTCCTTCCCATTGGCAAAACAGAGACAATCCAATCAACAAGGGTGCTAATGAACGTTTGAGCGTTTGTACGAGTGCGTTTCCTCCGAGCGACCCCCCCTGACTACGTCTCACCTCTGATAATCATCTTGCTGAAAACATGGTGTCCTAAAACATTCGTCTTATCTGGGTGGAATTGAAAGGTTCTAAATACAGAGACGTCTAACATTACAAACAGGGAGATAAGTCATATTGTAAAAGTAAAGGTGGAAATTTGCCATCACTGCTGCCACTGTCCACTCTGCACCTACTGCCTGCCAGCCTCAGTCTTTGTGCTTTGTCTCCTCACAGGTCACCATGGATCATGGGTCTATCTGGACCTGGTCTTGTCTCTGTGGTTCTGTGCATTGACTGTTTTGTAGCTCTTATGATGATCATTCTGTACATCTATTGCACTTCTGTCCATCTTGGGAGAAGGATCCCTCCGGGTTTGCTCTCCCACAGGTTTCTTCCTCTTTTCTCTGTTAAAAGGGTTTTGGGGGAGTTGTTCCTGGTTCGATGTGAGAGTCCTGGGACAGAGGATGTCGTATAGATTGTAAAGCCCTCTAATGCTAAAATTTGTTTTTGGGATGGACAAAATAAATGTAATCCAATTATAATTGCTCCTGAGTTTTTGCTCTTGTAGATATTCAGGCATGGTGATTTTTTTTATTTGTTTGCACATTGTGAGCCATCCAACAATTACTTATAAGACGATTAAGGCCTTAAGATTTCTACAAAAACTCTAATCAAGCAGTGTTTACATTGGCTGTAAATCATGACGTCCATTTCTTCATTTTGTGGATAAAACATTACTAATATTACATCCTTCTGTGCTTAGTGTTAATAATTATTGAGTACTTTCACAGTATAAAGCATCAGGAAAAAGCACCGATAAAGTGTTCAACGATACGCCACCAAAAAACCAGTTGTCTTGGTTCCCTCTGAACCAAATGGTTTTCTAGCCACTGCCGATGTCCAATGTGATGACAGGTACAGGAAACAGCGGCGCCACCAGTGAGCTCGAGGGGCCGACGGCGTAACGCGTCCGTCTTGTGACGTTTTGTCATTTTGCTCGCGGGGATCGAATCCAGGTTGCGGCGATCTTTTAATAAATCTATTTTCTTCAATGTATTTCTTCATACGTGGCAGTGACGTAGTGCTCACTTATACGACCGTAATCGCTGCAATGGACATGTGATGACTTTTGAACATTTTCAGCAATATGTTTGCGAATGTGTGACGAATGAGGTGACTGAGGCGGACAACATCTGCCGCTGTAGGGAAACAAACACGCACGCGTAGACAAAACAGTAGGTTCAAAAACCAGTAGGCACGTAACACCGGCGGTAATCCATTCTGTAGTATCTCGGATACTTCCGGTTCAAATGTCTGTCATGTTGTGATGAGGTCATCAAGGTGCGCGTTGATGCGCAGAAGTAAATATGCACTAATAAAGATGGACGCATACAGCGCCGACTAAAAGAAACTCACTGGTACGTGTCGTACTTAGACAATTAAATGTCAGTGCACGCACACGAATATTACACGTTCCGAACAGGTAGACAGGCTGATCCACAGCGTGTGTTTACACACCTCCTGGATCCTGATTGGTTGCTGCTGCAGCCGCAAGGCGCTGATTGGATGCTCACAGACCGTAATACAGCGCAGATGAACATGATTCAGACGACAGCGTTTATATGTTCAACAATAGGAAACGTAGTCTTAGCTGTTTTAAAATTACACCAAGTTTATTTCGGATTATTCCAACAGAAGAATACAAGGCGCAGGGAACTTTGAGGTGCGTAAACGCCACTTAGAGGTTCGTGAACGCTATTTCCAAAATTCCAGAGGTGCGTAAACGGCGTTTACGTGAGTTTACCACTACAGCCCTGAATATACACATATATTACTGTAGGTTATTAAAAACTCACTCCTCCTCCTTTGGATTATGTAATCAATAAAGAAATGAGAACGATGTAATGTCAATGTATAACTAATTCTGAGAGCAATCAATTGAGTCAATAAGCTAAAGTATCATTGTATTAAATGTAATGTGCATACAGGAAAATGTAATAAAACCATTTGACAGAGACACTAAAAAACCCAGGTTACACTGAACGCGACATTCAGTGTAATACCACATTGCACCACTTCAAATAACTAGTCAACATTGAACGCATCAGAAGACGTCATGTGCCCAGAGGCGTGGACACTGCCTACCGCATCAACTTTAACCCAAACATCATAGAAGAACTGACCAATAGAATAGTTTTCACACCTTTCCGATTGTCTATATATGTACGTGTTTGTCCCTTCGTTCGGGGTTCGTGAGTGAAACCGGTAGACGGTTAACTACGTTGAAGTCAAAGGCCTCTCTGTGGCCTGTGGACTGGGGAAGCTTGCGAATCCTCGATCGAGGTGTTAACTTTTTAGCGCAACGCTTATTCTTTTATTTAACTCTTTCGATCTGCGGTATCCTTTGTTCGTCCGGAGTTTTCTTCATTTTTGAACACAACAATACATACATACATACATACATACATACATACATACATATATATATATACATACATATATATATATATACATACATACATATATATATATACATACATACACATATATATATATACACACATATATAAACATATATATGTAAATATATACACATATATATATACACGTATGTATATATATGTTTATATATGTGTGTATATATATATATATGTGTATGTATGTATATATATATGTATGTATGTATATATATATATGTATGTATGTATGTATATATATATATATATGTATGTATGTATGCATATGTATATGTATATATGTGTGTGTGTGTGTGTGTGTGTGTGTGTGTGTGTGTGTGTGTGTGTGGTCACTAACAAGTCTAAAACAAGACACCTGCTCAGCCTTTCAGCTGAAATAGAATCATCAGTGTTTTAAAGACACATTCGTGTTGAATGTGTGGTTCACAGTTCTGACAGCAGTGTGTTGCATCTGAACAAAGTGCTGTACATCCACAGTGTTGTGCAGGTTGTGGATACATCGTGTGATCAGTGTGTAGAGTTTTGAAAACGGTGTTCAAGCAATGAAAAAGGACCTGGAGTTCGGTCCTCATGAACTGCTGCTGTGCAGACTGGAGTCACAGTTTTGCACATGTGACTCCAGATGTGGCCGCTGTCGTTTAGCAACCGAAAAAAACTGTGAATGGAAACACGGCTCTCCATCACGCTCTCCACTCTAATCCCCAAAACCCACAAAGGAGCAGACGCTCGATCCGTCTCCCCGGGAGGTGTTGGTGGGGCGAGTTGAGGCCCAGGACGTAACATATCTTAATACCACTACCACTACTGGTGCTTCTACCACGACTACTGCTACCTCCACTACCTATCAGCACCTAGTACTCCTGTGTACTGTGTATATCTAAACGTGATCTGATGGACATTGGTGTATTTTAAATGAAATATGACAGCGTCTCCTGCTGAGTGAGAATGAATATTCATTTGGAATGAGATCCGTTTATTAAACACAATGATGTCTTCATTGGTTGATCATGTGATCAATGCTACGATCAATGATCTGATCAATGATCTGATCAAAGAAGTCGGTAAATCATCAAAAGCTCCAGCTGTTACAGCAACAAGTTAAAGGTTTTTGTCTTCATAAAAAGCTACAATGAATGAATGTGCCTCAAGATCATGATTCATCTGGAACATCTCAGACTGAGTTCAGAAGGTCAGCAGGTTTCTTGGTTCTTTTTAAATCAGCTGTGTTGATTGACAGCAGTCACATGTTTGGTTTCCTTTCAGTACCTCACACCATGTCTGCTGATGGTGGATTTAACTTGAGTGTTGTTGTCTCTTTGCAGACAATAAACTACACAATCAAAGGTGTAAAGGAACAATTTGCCTTCCTGTTAAACGTGAAGCCTTTTATAGACAGTAGTGTAACAGGGGGACATTGTGTCTGTGCTGGAGACAAAGACAGAGAGACACTTACTCACTGTCTTCTTTTCCTCCTCCACCTTTTATCTTTTGCTCACACTTACTGACACACTTATTTATCAAATCCATAATTAATTTAGTCTCAAACGTGTTTGTTGATAATATTCATGTTAGTGAGAAACAAAAATAATTTACTTCTACATAATAAGATAAAAATGTGATTCTTGAAGTATGAATAATTGTTTCTGCTCGTTTGTTGGTGAAATATGTTTTTGTTACGTAGATAAAGATGAACTTTGTGACTTTGACGGAAAATGTATTTGTTCTATTAATTCTGTTAATCTGTCATCAAGAGAATTAACGTGGTGACGTTGAAGAGCTGAAGAACAACCAGACGAGTCGTCCAAAAGTCTCCACGAAGACGCCTCCTGGGCCGCTGCTGCTGTATTGATCGGACATATTGATCAGAGGGGATTTAGACATCACAGAAAATGAGTTTGTGTGTCTTTTCTGTGACACTGACAACAAAAACAACCATTTGTGAGTCATCTTCATTTTATTCAAACTGACCAGATTGTACAAGAGGAGACATTATTGCAATAATGATCAATATTGTTGAAAGGACAGCAGACTATTATGTTTGGGGCTGTTTTCCTACAGTAAAATTACTGTAAAACAAGATATTTAAAATCTACAGACGTGTTTTGATACATTTTGATTATTATTAATTATTATTAATGTGTAAACTAAGACTTATAATTCAGACAGGACAATAAATAAAGTCATAGAATGACAGTTATTATTTGTATTAAAGGGCTTTACAAACATTTAATCAATGCTATATGTATTAATTATTATTAATAGCAAACTCAGAGTAACTCAACAATTTTCTGAATGCTGATGAAATTCCTGTTAAAGACAGAACATGTTAAAGTAAAGATCATGCTACTTGTTCATGTCATGGTATTTGGATTCCAGTCGTCTTCTTGATCCAATCCAAGTAGATCTTCTCACAGACCTTCACTGCTTCAGCTTCATCACTGCAGAGCTTCTCACCACTTGATACATGGACCCCATAAAGTGTGCCTCCGTACATCACTCCACCTCCAGAGTCTCCCTGTGGAACAGATGGAGATACTTTATTAAAATACCTTTGTGTATAAATGAAGAAATACTCTTTTATAATGAACTGTTAGAAGCTTTTGTAATGACTTCAGAAAAGATATGAAGTTAGAAGACACACGACTCACTTCAGTGGTGTCCTTTCCAGCTTCTTTATAACAGAATGTATGTGGATACACATATGAGCTGCTTATGGGACATGAACACGCAGCCACCTTGATGTCGAGGCATTGGAGGGGCAGCGTTAGATCCAAAGGGAGTATAACTAGATGGAAATAGACAAAGATAGTTTTAACCAAATGTTCTACATGTTTTATTAATCAAATATTTGTGAGTGATACCAAACACACAATAAACTAAATAAACACTTTTTAAAAATAAACAAGACACATCTCACCTGCTTCTTCACCAGGGAGTGAATTTGTTCTTGAACGTCCAGAAACAGTAACTTCCGCACCGCTGTAAAGCAGCAGAATGATGTTAAATCTCCATCAGATGTTTCTAACGATCAGCTGATCAGTAAATGTGTGTATTTCCTGTAGTATTCCGGTGGTGGTAGGAAGTATTTCCTCATGGTGTGATGAATAAACTGAAACCAGCACAGTGAAATGACATCTGTCCAGCAGACCTCCATCCTCACCGTCACACCAGGTTTCTACTGACGTCTGGTGGAAGTGACTCATCCACTCACCTGTGTATATTTATTACCACGTTCTAGTGCTCCTCTTTAACTACTAACTGCTGCTTCACATCTCGATCCTTCTTTCATGGACCACATTAAACTAGACCACATTTATTTTATGACCAGATGAGATGGAAACTAGAGTACAGCTTCTCTAGAAAGATTTCATGGTTATTTGCGTTACGCGTCTGACAACAAGAAGCGTGTGACTCACTTGTTGGGATGACCTGAACAGTCCAGAGGGAGAACTGCCCGTGGTAGAGAAGTTTTTTTAGGCAGCTTCAGCAGCATGATGTCATGTTTCCCGTTGGTGTCCGTATAGAACACAGGTTGGTCTCTGATGACATGTTCTTCCGTTGGGTTTTGGAGTTCCCCCAAAGTTGCTGTTAACTTCCTACAAATGAGTAAAATACAGAGAAACATCACTGAGCCGTCATGGATACATTTGAGTATAATATTAATTACAATAACATCATTAATGCAGTTGTCATAGTGTGAATGCTGTAGTTATTAATCAGATCACTAGATTGACTCTGAGTGAGAAACATGTGCTTAATAGTTTAAAGTAAAGTTGTCTCTTTCTCACCATCCGGGCTCATAGCAGTGAGCTGCAGTCAGAACCCATTGATCACTGATCAGAGTGCCGCCACAGAAGTAATCAGGGTCACTTGTAGATGTTAAAACCACATGATGCGGACGCTCAGTGGCTCCACAATCCCGTCCTCCATAGATCCTCTTGTGCAGATCCACCTGTGAGGCCACTGTGACACCTGGAACACAAAGTCCTGTGTTTGTAATCAGTGGAGAACAGTCAGTCAGTGGGGGACGGTTGGTATAAATGGAGTAACTGCTGATGGACCATGTTTCCATTGGTGAACAAGGAGCTGACGCTGACACCCATCACGTCTTTGGTGGCTTTAAATGAGCCATTGATCAGTTCTATCACAGCGAGTCCACCACGTGGCACCGCCATGTCTCTACGGAAGCTCACGACGGACAAACTGCGTCTTCACGTCATCTGAAGGTGCTGTTACTGAAACTGGTGGTGAGCAGATACCAGTCGTACAGAACGAAAGACCAGTGTCTATGAGGCCCAACGTTACTGCTGCTGATTCCTTCTTCAGCTTCTCACTGAAGACAAAAGCCAGATGTTAGCAGATGTGATGGGTCATTTAGTCCAGAGGGGAACACGCTCAACATAAAAGGTGGAGACGAGGGAAAGAAGACAGTGAGTAAGTGTCTCTCTGTCTTTGTCTCCAGCACAGACACAATGTCCCCCTGTTACACTACTGTCTATAAAAGGCTTCACGTGTAGGAAGAAGAAGAAAGACTCAAGAATCAAACGTCTGAAAGTCAGAAACCAGCAGAGATGAAAGTCGTCCCTGAAGAACCTGCAGACCACACGGAGAACATGTGAGTAACACGAGAGCTCCATGGAGCAGAGGGACGCTGAGAGGAAGCAGCAGCAGACTCACCGGCCCACAGCAGAAGGACGAGACCCGTCATGGCAGCCATCTCTTCCTCAGACGTCCCTCCTGCTGCAACACGGGGGCCTTTTGAGAGGAGTTCTGTGTGACCTGCTGACCTCCAGCCACCAATCCCCTCGTGGAGGCTAATCAACACAACCCCATTGGTGCACACGGCTACACACATGCAAATGTCACGTGGACACATGTTGAACTTATTCAGTAATAGTCAGATCGGTGGTGCAGTGGAGGACGATACGGATATCGTCCAGAACACCTGCAGTTTGCAAAGAAGCATCAGAGTACAGAAGCAACGGCAAACATCAGATGGTGGACGGCCCGAGGTGAACCAGGGTCGACGTGGTGCCGCAGTAGAGAGGGTGCGCCAGCAACCACAAGGTTGGTGGTTCGAGTCCCGGCTGCCCCCATGTCCCATGTTGAAGTGTCCCTGAGCAAAACACCGAACACCTAATTGCTCCCTGGACAAAAATGCAAAAAGCCACATGTTAAAAATGTAATGTAAGCGTCAGATAAATGACCTGATGTGATGTAACCTCTGATGGTTTTAAATGAACATCAGCTGCATAAGTTGTATGAGCAGGTAGTACATTGTGTGTGTGTGTGTGTGTGTGTGTGTGTGTGTGTGTGTGTGTGTGTGTGTGTATGTGTGTGGAGTATTAGTATTAGTAGCGGTATTATTAGTATTTGTGTAACATTGAACTTTTTCTGTTTAGGAATATTTAAATTTCACCAAATATAAAGTGAACTTTTGTGTGTGTTTTTTACTATAAAGAGTTATAAGAACATACACACACACACACACACACACACACACACACACACACACACACACACACACACACACACACACACACACACAGAGCTGAGGGTTCATATTTAAACTAATATACATGGAATGATGTTACTGTGATTAAACTCTCTCTCTCTCTATATACATATATATATATATACATATATATATATATATATATATATATGTATATATATGTATATATATACTTTAATGTGTCTTTAACACAAGGCGTCCTCTGGCTCTGCAGTGTCTCTTGTCTCCGTCTCTCACTGTATTTCCATGTGTAACTGTCTCTACTGAAGATTAACCTGCAGCTTTTTATTAGAGTTACTTAGTGAAATGTTCCCAGGTGTCGTTGGCTGATAGAAACACAGCAGCTCAGGTGAGGAACAATCAGCTGTCCGTCCACACAGGCTTTATGGTGGGACACGTCTCCATCCATCCATTCATCCATTTTCAACCACTTATCCGGGGTCGGGTCGCGGGGGCAACAGCTCCAGCAGGGGACCCCAAACTTCCCTTTCCCACATCTACCAGCTCTGACTGGGGGATCCAAGGCGTTCCAGGCCAGTGCAGAGATATAGTCTCTCCATCTGGTCCTGGGTCTTCCCCGGGGCCTCTTCCCAGCTGGCCGTGCCTGGAACACCTCCCTAGGGAGGCGCCCAGGGGGCATCCTCTGATTCTCCGGTCAAACTCACACTCCATCTTCCCCTCACTCGTGAACAAGACCCCGAGGTACTTGACCTCCTTCACTTGGGGTAAGGACACATTCCCCACCTGGAGTAGACAATCCATCGGTTTCCTGCTGAGATCCACGCCTTCAGATTTAGAGGTGCTACAGGTCTTCATATCTTAATAAAGCACTCTTGTCTCTGACTCATTGTTCCTTCACAAGAGGATCAGTCATCGTCCTGCAGAAGCATCAGTATGTTGTACATTTCACTCGGATCTTACTATCGGCATTCTGGGATATTTTCCTCACTTATATCTCCAGGTTGCAAGTGGGACATTGTTCATTATTGATACGTTCGATCGCCTCACCAGTTATTATGACACTTATTTCAGACCATGAATGGAGCTGCATCATTTCCACTCATCCTGCTGTTCGTCTTTGTGGCTCAGTTCACCAACTGATGCTCCGGCTAAAACGCTCAGCATCCCTTCCCACGTTGTAACATATGGACTTATTTGATGAAGTTCCACTTGTTTCTTGTTCTATAATATAATATAAAATAATATAATGTAATGTAATGTAATTTAATGTAATGTTATATAATATAACTCACAGCATTGCAGCCTCTGGTTCTTTGTGATAAAGACTGTTTTGGACCTTTTCTGCTCTTCGTTCTGCTCGTGGGTCCAACACCACAACCAGCATGACAAGAATGTACCGTTAGAGCCAGAATAATATTGATGATTAGCTTTATTGGCAATTGGGTATTTATACACATAGATGGAATTTGCCTTTGTTCTTTTAATATATATTGTTCTTTTAAATGAATCTTTAAACCAGAAAATATTAAAGATAATAGAACAGATGTGAGTATAACTTTGGACAACTTTATAATATATATATATATATATATATATATATATATATATATATATATATATCTCAATACCTCAATAATGTACAAATGTCTAATGTGCTTTACAACAAACAAACTGATGCTTCTGTAGGACGATGACTGATATCAGTGAGAAGAAAGATCCTCTTGTGAGGCGACAATGAGACGGAGACGGTTTATTCAAATATGGAGACGTGTCCCACCATAAAGCCTGTGTGGACGGACAGCTGATTGTTCCTCACCTGAGCTGCTGTGTTTCTATCAGCCAACGACACCTGGGAACATTTCACTAAGTAACTCTAATAAAAAGCTGCAGGTTAATCTTCAGTAGAGACAGTTACACATGGAAATACAGTGAGAGACGGAGACAAGAGACACTGCAGAGCCAGAGGACGCCTTGTGTTAAAAGACACATCCACGGTCTTGGTTTATTTCCCATCTTATTTTGTAGTTTCTGCTTCTTGTCTCCCTGGGTAACTTCACCCGCCTTGTCCTGTCGTCCCCTGTGATTGTCTGATTGTTTCCACCTGTGTCCAATCACCTGCACCTGCCGAGTGTATTTAAGTGTGTCTTTTGTCACTTGTCGCGTCATTGTTCAATGTCGATTGCTCTGGTTGTTTTTTTTGCCCCTTTACCTATTTGGAGTTTTTGACTATTAAAGTCTTTGGAGGTTTAAAGTGTGTGTGTGTGTGTGTGTGTGTGTGTGTGTGTGTGTGTGTCAGCAGCAGCATCATTGTAAATCAGTTTAAATATGAACCCTCAGCTGTGTGTGTGATGTTCTAATAACTTAGTCAAAAACACACAATAAAAATCAAAGTTCACTTTACATTTAGCTGAGCTTCAACGCATCCTGACACACTGTATGCGTCAGTTATTCCCTTCTCAGAAACACACTAACACTGAAACAAAGAGCCTTATTAAGCGCTTGATTCATCTGGGTGAGTCAGAGGCTCTTTTATTCCACCTCGGGCGATGACCCCCTGCTGAGCCGTGGAGACGTTCAGAACCTGTAGAACCAAAGGTTTGATCCCTTCAGCTTCGGGCTTCCCACCAAGGTTATTATCGTTAACGAAAACTAACGAAAAAACGAAAACGAGGTGTGATTTTTTTTTTCGTTGACTGAAATAAAAATAAGAACGAGCCTTTATAAAAAAACGATAACTAGCTGAAACGGTATTGTGTCTTTACAAAACTAACTAAAATTAAATAGAATTAGAGAGAAAATGTCTTTAGTTTTCGTCTTTGTCAATGCTATAGAGCAGCGCTTCCCAAGCTGCCCAATTTGAAATGTGAAAATCTTTGGCGGCCCACCCGAACCTTTAACCACAACTCTGATCAAAACGTAATGATTAAATGACCGTAAGAATTTAACCAAAATCAAGCGTTCAGGGTCATATCGATGCCGCGAGGTGCGTCCGCTCCCGCCGCCCCCCTCGCCATCCAGGCCTTAAATCTCAGGCTGCTTTTAGAATAACTTATAAAATGGTTCAGCTACTGTATTGACTTTAATACCACAAGAGGGCGCCGCGTTTGTTGAACAACGACAGGCGGACGCGAGCAGCCGTTTGGAGCGAGAGCCTTATTGTTTTATTAATCTGTCCGTTTAAATTGTTTGTGCTTCATCAACTAATGTTTCACATAACTAATGTGCCGCATCATAAATAATTTTATATTCATTTCAAACTTTTCAAAATTGAAAATTAAAAAACCTTATTTATTTATTGTAAATGACCTCGCGGGCCACACTTTGGGAATCGCTGCTCTAGAGTTATTATTATTTTTTCAGATTGAGCTGAGACTCCCGGCTCCCAGGCGATGTCCTGTGTGGCTCACTAATGGGTTTAGAACATGCTGCTCACGTGTGTCTTTAGTCTGTTGGCTGTTGCATCTTGTGTAGACTGTTTACATATTTGGACCCATATCGACATTTCATGTTCTGTTGTTGATATTTTTGTATCCAGTGGGCGTTTTCTGGTTAATGACACAAACACACTGACTGACACATATTTCATAGTTGTCTTTTGTGGATGGCTGTTCATCTGTCCTAAATACATTTTTTAAAAGGGAGTTTTTATTACTTATTACAGCTTGTATCTACAATTCATTTTTGAGCATTTTGTTTTTTCAAGCAAAAAATGAAGCTTCCCTGACCCCCCCCTCCCCCCCCCCCCACACCCCCCCGGTCTGTTACATTCTGCGGTAAAGACTAAAACTAATACTGAAACTAATGAAAACTAAACTAAGCATTTTCAAAAAATAAAAACTAAACTAGCAAACCCACTTTAAAAACTAATTAAAACTAAACTGAAATTGAAAACAAAAAGTCAAAACTAAATAAAAATAATAGTGAAAATTTAACTATAATAACCTTGGTTCACACCCACATTAAGTTTCACGGCGGGTGTTTTTTCTGGATGAAATGTATTTTATTTTAATATCAAACAAATAATAACTGTTATTCAGGTACAACATTGTTCATCTTCCTGCTCGTAGAAAAACGACATTCCTCATCCTTGTGTTTTTTCATTGTTCGTCAAAAGAACAGTTGAAATACTTTATGAACCACTTTGATCTCAGGACCAAATATTACCTTTGAGAAGCCCTGAAGGACGCTTTGCATGAAGCTGACATTTGAACCATGTGAATGTATGAACGCAGTGAATCCTCATTCAGGGATTCATTGCCTTCTATTTGTATCGTATACAGAGATTCTGCCGGCTGCTATAAAGCTTTTTAAAATTCAATCCCAGCATGACGAGCAGAAAGCTCTGCTCCCCTTCAGCATAACTGCAAAAGCAAAATGTATTTTATCTGGTGAAAACTGCAGTTTTCTTTTAGAAACATGACAGAACTTTAACATCTTCTTCTTCGACTTCGGTCTGAAGGTCTGAAGGTCTGAAGATCTTCTTTTCTGGTCCTGCAAGAACCCAAAAACAACGCAGTCCATATAAATCAGCATGGTGCACCAGACCGATCTGCTAAATACGACATTCCGACACGTCTGCTTCTTCCATTAATAATCAACAAGCACAAGTTATTTGGGCCGGAGGAGCTGACTCAACAGAAGCAGGACCTTCTCTTAGGAGACTAAAGGTCAGTTAATCTAATACACATCCAGAACTTAGAGAACGTAACAAGCCCAGTAAACCTGGAAGAGAACCCTGGCTGGGACACTTTCACCTGTCCGAGGACCACGTCCCTCTCTGCTCCGTCTCACCTTCAGAGCAGCGAGCAGGGCTTCTTCTTGACCTTGGTGGGCTGAGGACAGAGGACGGCCCGGATGGCCTCGTCAAACACCGTCTTCAGGCCGCGTTGGGTCAAAGCCGAGCACTCGAGGTACTTCACCGAATCTGAGAAGTCACCAGAGAGACTGAGCGTAAACGGGTGAATCACCTGGAACCAGGAAGTCAAGAAGATCACTGATGTCTGGCTGAGCTGCAGATCCAACAGAACGTCACATATTAGATTCTTCTTGCTAAACAACTTGGTTTCCAGCCTGCAAACAAGAGAATTCAGTTTTATTTGTATTTCGTCTGATTTCATCGTGGATTGCTCAATAATAATCATTCATTTGAGTTTTTGTGCTTCAATATTAACTGTTATTACTATTAACTCATTAAACGATCAGGCTTTTCTGTACTATATCAATGTAGTAGTAACACATATGTTACACCTAAGCTATTACCTATTACTGGATTTAATACATATTCATAGATGGATGAGAAGTGACTTCAGTCACATTTATTTGTCCATCCAAACCAGAAGAGACACGAGAAGGTGGAGCGGAGAACGTGGACACCGCCTCTCACCGATCTCCTTGGCCAGAGCCAGGCCCTGAGGGTAGGTGATCGGGGCCAGCTTCTTCTCCTTCAGCTTCTCGATGGTGTCCTTCTCGTCCCTCAGATCCAGCTTGGTGCCCACCAGGATGATGGGGGTGGAGGGGCAGTGGTGGCGAACCTCCGGGTACCACTGGACACAATTCAAAGGAGACAAGTGAGAAGGGAGCGAGGAGGGAGGACACGAAGGGAAAGGTCCACATGACGTAGCTCAGACGGGACTCACCTTGGCTCGGACGTTCTCGTAGGACGCCGGGCTCACCAGGGAGAAACAGATCAGGAAGACGTCCTGCACGGAGAGACCAGGAGGTCAGAAGGACGCCACAGAGGGACTCATCTTATTGAGAAGAACATTATGGACCTTTTTAAGTTCTGGTTGATGTGACCTAATAAGATTCCATAATGTCTTATTTTAAAATGAAGAAAAAACATCTCATTCATCTCTCATCATCTTCTTCTTCTTCTGCTCGCAGCCTACTGAGATGTTTATGGATCCTGCAGATGTCATTACAATGGGAGGCTGAGGAGATGTGTGTGTGTGTGTGTGTGTGTGTGTGATCACCGTCTGTGGGTAGGACAGTGGGCGGAGCCTGTCGTAGTCTTCCTGTCCAGCTGTGTCCCAGAGGCCCAGGTTGACCGGCTTGCTGTCCACCATCACGTTGGCCGAGTAGTTGTCAAACCTGGGGTAGGGAGGGGCAGTGGGGGGGGGGGGGGGGGGGGCATGAGGACCCCTCGTTTGATTTGCTCTTCTCATTCCATTGAAATGATATTATATATCTCATTATGTGTATTGTGTCTAACTTTACTACTATCATCAGTGTGCTGGTTTAGTGTCCACACAGAAGCGTGTGCTCCTCCACACGGATACTCACACGGTGGGAATGTACTCGCCGGGGAAGGCGTTGGTCGTGTAGCTGATCAGGAGACATGTCTTTCCCACCGCTCTGAATCACACAGTAGAAAGACACAGAGAGTCCCGTCAACAGTACTGTACAGTACTATCTACAATATTTGTGGTAGTGGAGAATTGCATGTAAATGCACGACGGTGAAGATCGTCATGGTCCAGAAAACATTCAGGATAAAGTTCTACAAACAGTGAGAATAACATGAAGACAACATCTTCTGTTCTATGTGTTATTACATGACATCAGGTTACATAAGACAAAAAGCGTCACGTGTCGGCGGAGCGCAGAGAGCGAGTTTCAACCTGCCCCCCCCCCCCCTTCAACAAGCAGTCAGAAGTCGTGGCCTGGGGGGGCATTTACGTGGAAAAGGAACTATTTAGTTTTAATTAGTTAGTATAGCGAACTAAAGTTATTTGAGAACTGGGTGGAATGTATCTAAGTACATTTCCACAAGTACTATGCTGTATTTATACTTGTACTGGTACTACCAACGTACACGGAGGTAACTATAGTACTTGTTCCACCCCTGCATGTACCTGGTGTTTGGTCAAAGCGAATGGAGCCGTTGGTGAAACCACGCGGCTGTCGGCAGCTCGCGAGTCAAACAGGAAGTGATCGGTTTCAGGGCGTATTTCAGAAAAAGGGAACCAGCCGAGCCGTCGATGTTCCAGCTGCATCTCGTCTCTTCCTCACGTTATCGGGTTTGACCTCCCATGACCCCCCCCAGGCGCTCTCTCCTTCCTCGCCATTCGCTCTGGTTTGGTCTCCGTCCTTCGGGTTGGAGTCTCGTAAACCGTCACAGAAACACGCTTCCTGTCTGTCTCAGTACCAAACCGTGAGCACTTCCTCCTCACATGGAGGCCTGACGCACGTACACAGCTCAAGCCACGGGTTGTGTCTTTGGACCATTCTCATCCCGCCATTTAAAGAGTAAACGGACCCTAATTTCTGCTTCTGCAAACACGAAACCGGACGACGCAGTTGGTCCGATTCCACTCAAATCCTCAAAATCGCAGCTGACGCGTCACGTGATTGGATTGTTGAAAACTTTTCACAGCTGGAAGGAAAAACGTGAAGCGGTTGTTCCCTTTTCTGCTCCAGACACCAGACGTGACCCAACAGCCGCGAAGCTGCGTTTCTCTCACGCGTTTTGTAGTAATGGAGTTCATTTCTTTAGTGATGGAGGAGGGAAGAAGAAAACGGTGTTTCTATTGAAATGCACTCGACGTGTTTGTTTGGACCAACAACAACACGGCTGTAACACGGCTGTAACACGGCTGTAACACGGCTGTAACACGGCTGTAAATCATCAGCATGTGAGCAGTGCAACCCCCCCCCCCGGGACTAACTTCCTCTTCTCTGTCTCAACAGAAGCTCCGTCCGGCTGCGTCACACCGCAAACAGACAATGTGGCTTCTCTTTAAACGGCGGAGGCTGCAGCGCGATGCTAAGCTAGCCGCTAGCTTTAGTTTCCTCTGAGCCGGTGAATTCCGGATTATTCCGTCTCACAATTTTACAAATAAACAACAAATCCCGGCGTCGGTGACGGGCAGATGTTGGCAGATGTTGGCAGCTGTAAACTGAGACATTTCCACACACGCTGTCGTTTACTGGTCATTGATGTTCAGCTGCCTTTGTCTCTGTGTCCTCTTTAAAAAGTTCATACATGTAATGAAAAGTCCAGCGACATTTACTGTTATTTTTAGGCAATAAAACGAGTAAGTTGTGTTGATGGAAATCGGTCATTTGATATTTTTTTTAACTATGGAAGCACACGAGTTCAGTGACGAATAAACAAACCCGTCTGTCGTGAGGGCGCTTCCTACTTCCTGCTTCCTACTTCCTGCTTCCTACTTCCTCCTTCAAGATTAAGTGTTAAACTCTGGACTACTTGAGTGAAACACATCCACGATTTACAAAGAAAACCCTGCGGTCAATTAAGACCTGGGGGGGATCTAAGGTGGGCCACAGTTACTCCACCGCGATTGGTCCTCCACAGAGGGAAGGCGGAGCTAAAGCGACAGACCTGCTTTGAAACTGCTTTTTTTTTTTGCTCACTGAGCGAGAAAAAGAGCGGCGACCAACGACGACGTTTGCTCTCCAACTCTAGAGTTTCATCACGATACGATTTTACTTGTTTATAAAGATATATTTTATATCTACATAAACATTATACATATGAACAGATATCTGCTAGTGCAATAAACGGAGACGGACGGAGGGGGGGTCACAGACGCGTCATGGGGAATTCTAAATAACAGTTCACGCCCACAGTCATTTGTCCAACGCGTCCACCTTGTCTTATTGATCGTCGAGCTGATGGACAGATGGTCACGGTCGCTGTTTGGGCCGCATGGGACCCTTGTTGGGCTCAGACTTTAGGATGAGTCCATCGTCATGGTGACAACGACGAACACCCGAACAGACAAACCGTCATAGAATATTCAAAGGTTGAAGAACCAAACTTTGCTCGTCAGTTGCAAATAACGAAACGTTCCACGCCAGGAAACGTCGACCTGGAAATGGTCGACTTCGTCTGACGCTGCGCTCTTGCAGTAACGGCCCGTGCACTTCCGCTTCAGAACCCCGCCCCCTCCCCCTCCGGCCCCCCCGGCCCCCCGGCCCACCCCCATCCTGACAGCCGGCCATGTTTGCTGCACCTTGAAGAATCAAAAAGAGTTTTTTTATCTCTGAGGTGACAAACGAATCATCTTACAGTTCTTCCCCGACAGATTCATCTCCTCGTGGCGTCACAAGCCCGACTTCACCATGAAGACCTTCCCCCTCTCTCTCTCCCTCTCTCTCTCTCTCTCTCTCTCTCTCTCTCTCTGTACCTTCCATCCAGCTGTCGGTGCTCGGGGGCAGCGCGGCGTGTCCCAGCATGCAGCGTTCCGCGCCGTTCTGTCAAAACACCCCACAAACCTCCAGCGGCTCAGTCCGACGGGGCGCCACGTCTGGGCGGCCCTCCTACCGAGCTGCTTCTCCAGGCCGCGCCACCATTTCCATCAAACAACCCCCCTGACCCCTGACCCCCTGACCCCCCGACCCCCCCACCGGTCAACGCCTGTGGGAAGCAGCAGAAGTGATAACAGTGTAAAAGTAGAAGAAGAGCGGCGTACCCGTCTCCCACGACCACACACTTGATAGCCTGCATCCTGTTCCGCTGCGTCGGCTCCTCACTGTGACAGCGAGCGCGCTGCGAGACGCACATCAGCGAGCGAGGACAGGAAGCGCTGCACGCCGTTGCACGCCCCCCTCCCTCCCTCCCTCCCCCTCCTCCTCCCCCCTCAGCTTCTCTTCCTTCATTTTTGCACCAATCTCTTTTTTTCTCTTTTGTTCCTCTGAACAACGGAACTTGTGCAAACAGCGAACGGACGAGGAGCTCCGCTCAACGCACAAACGCACAAACACACAAACACACAAACACAACACAGAAATACGTCAGACAAAGCGTTTTAACGTTAGTTGTCCAAGTGGTAAAAATAGACACAATAGTACAATAGCACTAGTACTGACTATTTCTAATACTACTACAGCACACATAGCGATACACACAAACACACAACAACACATTTAACGACTTGTATTTTGTAATACGTAAATAAATGAAGACGCAGTGAAACACACTTGAAGGAGTAACTTAGTGTGTCTTATTTTATAAAGCTCACCTGTGATCTCCCTTCTTACCACTAGATGGCGCCTCAGCTTCGTCTTTCTCCATCAGCAACACGCGCACAACTCCGGACATGTGCACAATACACAACATCCATCGTTATTTTAATATTATTCTTTAAAAGGAGAATTTTCTTTTACAAGAGAAACGATTCCGCTGATAATATGTTTAAAAAATACACCTTTTGTGAATATATTTGTTGTCAATAGTGCGGTTGTCTTGGAGACGGATCTCCTGGGCGGATCAGCGGCGTGGAACAGGACTAACTGAGGGATGTGCCACATCTGCATCCGTCACACAGAGCAGGGATGCTGCAGATGTTTACGCCGAGGCCCACTTAGGACGACACAATGAGACACTTTCAAAATAAGAGTCTCATCCGGGAAAGTGACGAATGCAGATATGTTTCTTTGTCCATCAACTGCGTCCAAAGCCACTTCCTGTTCCCTTTGATTTCATTGACTGATCTCCGTCAGCTCCACCTGAGAAAACCAAAGCAAGAGCAGATCGCTGCGCTGCGCCGTGTGGCCTCCTCTCCGCTTCCTTCTCCACCATCAGTCACGTGACATCAGCCCCGAGTCTTGTGCAGGTTCAACCCTCCCATCGAGGTGTTTTATTTTGAAGGCCAGCTGTCACTCTGTCAGTGATGTTGTGATGGAGGAGGTGGGGTTTATAGACAACATCTGCTTCATTCTAGTGTCACTGTGTGTCGGGGAGCCAGCGCATCGAGCCTCCTGGATTCATCCCCTCGGACATAAATGACTGATTGCCAAATGGGTAAGACCCTCTTTTATCGCTGCTTCTCACGTTGCACGTTTCGTTTGAGAGACTTGACGTGTTTTTGTCCTTATTGAGTGAAGATCGACTACCTGTGAAGTGAACGTCATGTGTTAAAGCTCAGAGCCGCCGAATGGACGGTTTCATCTTACAGAAGTGACTTTACAGAAAAATGTCAGGAATGAATTTCAGCCTTTCGCTCAGTTTTAATTTCCTCTATCTGTCGTATTAATGGTGCACAGTCGTCAAAATGCATGATGGGAAAGAGGCCCGAACACCAACAACAGCACAAAAGTTGCCCTCTTGGGTCGGACATGGAGACCATCCGCCCGGGAGATGGGTGGTGCACGCAAAGGTTGCGCAAAGTGGGCAGAGGAAGGGCGGAGATGTGGAAGTCCTGAACAGGAAGTGAAACCCCGTGGTTGACTTCAGGCCCTGACTTCACTCAGACGCTGAGAAACCGCCGCGTCCCCCCCTCCCCCCTCCCCCCTTCGGCCGCACAGCCGCTCTGATGATAATGTCAAATCATTCCCACTGAAAGGTTCTACGAGTCCCACGTTTGTGTCGTGGGAGGAGCTCTCTGCTGGACGCGCTCACACGATCCTCCGGACGGGTTAGATACCATTAACAAATAAATAACACGGACACGACGGCCTCCTGTTTAGAATATATGTCTAAATCCATCCATCCATTGTCAGACCGCTTATCCTGCACACAGGGTCGCGGGGGGGCTGGAGTCCATCCCAGCCAACTTCGGGCGATAGACAGGGTTCATCCTGGACTGGTCGCCAGCCAATCGCAGGGCAACACAGAGACACACAACCATTCACACTCACATTCACACAACTACGGGCAATTTAAAGTCCCCAATTGACCTGATCCCCAGAGCATGTCTTTGGACTGTGGGAGGAAGCCGGAGAACCCGGAGAGAACCCACGCAGACACGGGGAGAACATGCAGACTCCACACAGAAAGGCCACTGGGCGGAATCGAACCCAGGACCTTCTTGCTGTGAGGCGACAGTGCTAACCACCACGCCACCGTGCCGCCCTATATGTCTAAATATAATATTTAAATAGTATTTCTGTCAATAGGGACACATGTTTTGAACGTATATTTATGGTTTCAAAGAGTCGTCCGTCCTCTATTTGCATCGCCGTGTCCTCTGCGACTCGCGCTTCCATCCAGTGCGTCTGTAAACACGCCCGTGTGTGTTCATTCAAAACCAAGTGACCGCTTGCGACGTCGTCGCCCTTCCTGCTGCGGCGGGGTTCACGCATTCGGGTTACTGAGCGCTCATCCGATCGTCACGTCCGAGTTCCTGTGACGCCGCCTGACCGATTCCCCCGTGTCCCTTTGTGCAGTTTCCTCCGATTTCACAGCCGCCGAGAAGATGGAGATGGAGAGCATCAAGGCGTATAAGAAGAGCCTTCTGGATGACATCCAGGTACACGCACACAGAAAGGTTCTGCTGTTTCATGCTGCCCCCCCCCCAGGAAACACGTCGATACCGAAGCCTTTTCTCCCCCTCAGAAGCTGAAGATGGAGATTGACAGCATCATGGCGGATGTGCTCACCTTCGAGTCAGCGGAGGAGAAGTGAGTTCCAAACCAAATCATCTTATTGTCCAGAATGAGAGTCTCCCGTTGACGTCCATCCCTCCTTATTCTTTCCCTCTTCACTATGAGTTAAAAAACGACATCAAGCCAATAACGCAGCTAGTTTTCATCACTTAGATATGAATAGATGTCTGTTGATAAGTTGTCTATAGACGATGATCTCTGAGGTCTAACATCAGCACCGACCACCACGCGTCCAGTTCACATCACGCTCTTATCAACAATGACATGTTTTCAAAGATTGGAAGGAAAATAAAGAGTTTGGGGGATAAATAAGTTACTAAATAACCAAATAAAGGATTAACATGGCTACTGATTATTGCAATATGAAGCACCGCGTAGTTATCACGGTTATGGCCAAAGTCCACAGGAGCTTTTGTGAGGAAATTAATTTGCTTTTTAGGCGAAAGTCTCACAGAACTGAAAAATAGAATTGAAATAAAAAGAATAGAAATGATTAGAACGATTCAGTCGTTCTTAAACGGTCGTTTTCTTCCCTGCAGTAAGACGGAGGAGAAGAGCAAGCAGTTCTCCAACGGGAAGAAGAAGTTCAACATGGACCCCAGGAAGGTGGGCTCACGCCGCTCAGAGGCTGCGAGGCGTTGCTGTATATTTCAAAATGACTGAGCTCTTTCTCTCTGTGCGGACTTCCTGTCACTCAACCACACGGAGCTGCAGACACAAAACACACAGTCAAATGTCATCAAGTGGCTTCTGTTCGCCGACTAAAGACGTTTGATTCCCGGATAAAGATCCTGGTTTCCTTCCTGCTTTTGCAAGTCATTGTTAACATATTGTAGATTATGCACTGAACTCTAAGAGGCGTCGCCCCAAAAGGATTCATTAGATCCATTAGTGTCTCTTCTTTCACCCTGAGGTCCTAAAAGATGTCGTTTAGATATGATGACATACGATAAACTAAGATATGATCATATGAGACATGATTTGTATTTATGATACATTATTATGGACACATATCGTCACGTATGCAAAGCTCCTTCCTGTTCGTCCGTCTGCAGGAATCAAGGCTGCATCAGAGTCCACAACAAATACGGTCAGCATCGTTCCTCACGGAGGAGAAAGAGGAAGAGGAATCTGTTTTAAGGAATTAGGATTACGGAAGCTGCCCAGCAACCGGAGATGAGCTCATTCTGAAACTCAACACAAATAACAGCGACGCACACTCGTACACACATACACACACGTATCTGTATCTGAGAACGCAGAAGTACAAGTGTAGACTTCCAGGAAACTAATGCTTTTGTCTGTGTGTGTGTGTGTGTGTGCATGTGTGTGTGCGTGTGTGTGTGTGTGTGTGTTTGCGTGTGTGTGTCTGTGTGTTTGCCTGCAGGGCATCAACTACCTGGTGGAGAACAAGCTGCTGGATGGAGGTGCTCAGTCCATCGCTGATTTCCTCTACAAGGAGGAGGGACTCAACAAGACGGCCATTGGAGAGTTTCTCGGAGAAAGGTGAGGAGGAGGAGGAGGAGGAGGAGGAGTAATGGTGGAGAGTGACAAGCAGGAGGACAGGAAAGGGGAGGAGCCGAGGGAGAAAAAATGAACAGCACCCCCTCATTTGTCCCACAGGGACGAGCTCCACCTCCAGACCCTGAAGGCCTTTGTGGAGCTGCACGAGTTCTCCGACCTGAACCTGGTCCAAGCCCTCAGGTCTGATCCCGCTCACCTTCCCTCCCCTCCCATCCGGCCTGACTCATCATCCGCCTCATGGTCGTCACCACCACCACCAACACAAGCACAAGCCTGTGGCGCTCGCATCGACTCCTCACACAAAGACCATCAACTTATAACACGAATTCTGTCTTCTTTTACAACGTTAACAAACATTGACCATTCACGTCTCATTTAATACCAAAGGTTCATGTTTGAATGTCTTTGAATGTTCCAAACCTACTAATTTGAACCTAAACCAAGATATTTTCCTCATGAACGTTGTTGCGTTAACAGACTGGTATCTAACGTCCACAATGATTGACAGCACTTCCTGTGTGTTTGTATGTACATGTATGTAAGTGTCACCATTATCACTGAGGTAATAATCCGTGTCCCTGCCTCTCCACACGCCTCTCCCGAACACGAACATACTACGCATGCCGAGGTTCATGTCATCGGCGTGTTTTGTGTGACAGACAGTTCCTGTGGAGCTTCCGGCTGCCCGGCGAGGCCCAGAAGATTGACCGTATGATGGAGGCTTTCGCCACGCGCTACTGCGACTGTAACGCTCGTGTCTTCCAGTCTACTGGTGAGCTCCACTACTTCCTCTGTGGCCTGCATATGTCAGTTTGTGAACACGTGTGTGTTTTTGACATTAAATGGTCACCTTTGGTTTGGTTCCAGGTCCGTCTCTCTTGAGCATTGTGCGGCTGTCTTTGATTCTTTGCGTGTCCTTTCAGACACGTGCTACATCCTGTCCTTCGCCATCATCATGCTGAACACCAGCCTCCACAACCCCAACGTGAAGGACAAGACTCCTGTGGAGCGCTTCATCTCCATGAACCGAGGCATCAACAACGGAGAGGATCTGCCTACTGACCTGCTCACGGTGAGAACCTCCGATCACAGGAAGATACTCAGATCCGCCCAAAACACGATACGAGCTTCAACGTCTTTCAAGCATTTTTAAAACAAAAGTAAAATGTTTGCATGGTGAGTTTCTGCAATGAACGTCTCACTCTAAAGAAAGAACATCTCATCCGCCGTCACTCAACATTCAAACACACTCTGAATGCTGTTCAGGCCTTAACTTTTAGGTTTTACTACTCTGCCCTTTTCTCTTACCTTCATCTTCTCAGAAACTGTTCGAGAGCATTCGCAACGAGCCTTTCAAGATCCCAGAGGACGACGGGAATGATCTGACTCACACCTTCTTCAACCCTGACAGAGAAGGATGGCTCCTCAAACTTGGTAAAATGTCTCTCCAAAGCTGTAGGATGCGTCATGAATCGGTATTATGTAAATGTCTCTGAACCCCACAAGAGGAGGTTTAAATGAGCTCTGTGTTGCTATGCTACATCAAAGAATGAACATGGGAAGCAGAGGAAGTGGTCAGAAAATGACGCAATGTTGGGTTTTACCAAAAAGTAGGCAAAACACTGCTTGACTTCAAACCGATGACCTCAATAGTGCGTCTTTTGGTCAACTTGTTAAGTTACGCAAACTCCCAAAGAAACATAAAGAGTATTTAAAACATCTTTATTTTGCGCCCTCTGAATTCCAGGCGGTCGGGTGAAGACGTGGAAGCGGCGATGGTTCATCCTGACTGACAGCTGCCTCTACTACTTTGAGTTCACCACTGTAAGATATTTTAAGTCTCCTTGACGGTCTTCTGAGACGGGAAGAGACCACATGCAGCAGTGTGTCAAGTTGTACCGGTCGTAAATCATAATGTAATGAACGTATTCAAATATCTTATGAGCCAGAGGTTTCTCCGATTTTGAGTTTGATGACTCTTTTACACAGATTTGGTGCTTCCCTCCACAATAAGACTTAAAGACAGCGAGATCTCAGGGAACAATGTGTTATAAAGAACCTTTGACATGTGGAGATTTCAGCAGGACTCTTATCCCCGGAACCCTTATTGTCAATATGCCCGGAAAAGCCACCGATGGACCCACCGTCTGACTCAGTCCGTCTCATTTTAAAATGTCTGCAGGACAAAGAGCCCCGAGGAATCATCCCCCTAGAGAACCTCTGCGTGAGAGAAGTGCCATATCCTCGCAAACCGGTACTGTGGTCAGCCGAGCTTTCGCCTGTTTTATCGATGTCAGCGGTTCATGGGTCCTGTGGAGGCAGCTCGCCGGATTTTCAATACGCAGACTGATTGGTTGCGTGTCTCTGCCGTTGTGTAGTACTGTCTGGAGCTGTACAACCCCAACAGTCGAGGGCAGAAGATCAAGGCGTGTAAAACGGAGACGGACGGCCGAGTGGTGGAGGGGAAGCATCAGTCCTACACCATCTGTGCCGCCGGCGCCGAGGAGAGGGACTCCTGGATCGAGGCCATCAGGTCAGACCACACACACGTTGGGAGGACGCACACACAAATGGCAGCGTTGTACATGAACCGACAATAGAATATATGCACACACTAATGCTGCATTGGCTGCTCTTTACTTCTAACAGAGCGAGTATCACCAAAGACCCGTTCTACGACCTGGTCTCGGTACGCAAGAAGAAGGTGATAAACCAAGCTCCTCAGGACTGAGCGGGCTGGCGCCCCTTGTGGACATGGACAGTACTGCGGCACAGCGCTAATCACCCTCCACGTGGCCGAGGGAGGACACCGGACAATGGACCCTGACCGAGGTCGTCTAGGATACAAGAGAGACTCCTCTTCCTTTTTTACAGACTGTCGAAGATGAACGTGTTTTTTGTTGCTCACTTTCAGAGCGAAAAGACACTGAAACGTGTCGACGTATCTTCTGCAGGGAGAAGTTGATTTTTGGTTGATATCTGCCTGCCGCGTGAGGTTTCGTTTCGCGGGTCGGGTGGAGGAATGAAGCGCGGGGCGCCTCGGCAGCTCGCCGGACGCCACGAAAGAGGAAGACGTTTCTCAGCCTCCTAACCGACCTCAAACATGACGGCTCGTCGTGGTTGGGTGTCACTGAGGGAGGTCGCTCACGCCTCATTTTGTAAATACAGATACATTTTATCACATCAAACCACCCTTTTGTTTGTACTGCAAAGTCTACACTGTATTATAGCTCCGCATTATTTAATAAAAGTATTCTCCTGCTTGAGGACATCACCGTCTGGATCCTGTTTGGGGTTAAAGGAGGAAATTGACAGGTATATTTGTCAGACCACACCTCTCTCATATGTACTGTGTGTACGTGTCTGTTGGTGTGTGTGTGCGTGCATAAATGTGTTGTAAAGCAACAATAGCTTCATCTCAACCAAAGACGCTGTTCCGCTTTCTGGTGAACTTTCAGATGCAACTCTCACAGGAAGTACTAAGTGTCACAAAAACTAGTGAACGCCTCTTACTGCTGCTGCTGACTTCCTGTTTCACTGTTGCACCACCCCCCCCCCCCCCCTCCACCCTCTCCACCCTCCACCCTCCATCAGGTCTGCGGTTCTTCTGTGAGGTCCGAGCCGTGAGAGAGGCAGCTAGCGGCCGCTTTGTGTTTTACACCTCAAACGTTGTATCAGCACTAAAAAGTTTAAAGAAAAGAAAAAACATTTGCAGGTTGCTGTTTATTTTCAGACTCCAGACTTCATTTTACGAGGCCACTAAAATAAAATACTGTAGAAGAGATCCCACCACTTAACGGTTGGGTAGAAGGACATGAAGTAAACAATGTGGCAGAATTATCTCACAGTTCTCTTACAACAAGGAATGTAGAGCCGTATTGCACAGAAGACGCAGGCGACACTGTCAAACTTTCTTTGGTCTGACGAGTCAGATGAATGTTGTCACCATGGACACCAACCAATCAGTGGTCCACAGAGAAAAGCCTCCTTTGAACCAGGCCTTCAACACCACCTCTGTTTGCAGAAAGAAACACCAAGTACAACCAAAATCAGCGAATATCTCGTTGTCTCTGCGCCGAGGACCCTCCAACAACCAGCAGAAACCGTGCATTGGTTTGGTCCCCCTGTAAGGCGGGTGTAAGAAGTCCTTTTGGGAGTCCGCTCCGTGGTCGCCTCACGACACGCTGCATTTTTTTTCTCGACGACGACCTTTAACACCTTGAAGAGAAAAAACAACAAAGAGAGATCGGTCACCACTAAACTCTACATCGTGAACCAAATATAAAATGTGTATTCATCTGCCTGAGAGTTCGATACGTAAAGGGTCGAGAGGATTGACAGCTTCTTTTTCCCCGAGCAGCATAAAAATGTTCTGACAACGTGAAGTTGTCCACTGTTTAAGGGGAGTTTCAAATACTGGTGTCAGAACCCCTCAATAGGACGACTTTTGACCCACTTTTGTCTTTGGATTCTGAAGACTATTTGTTTCTACATTCTAGTTGTGGTTTATTCATTCGGTCCACTTTGTTCCCGACTTACTCTCACTGTCCGCTGCCGTGTTGACAGTTTGCTCGGATTCCGTCCTGCGGCCCAGTTTAGGTTGCTTCTTTTTCTTCGTCGAGAAATTCTTCGATTTCTCGACCACCTCAGAGTCGTCCTCGTTCTCATCCGTCCTTTTTGATTCCGTGGTTGAAGGGTCCTCACTGGCCGCCGCCATGTTGTCCAGAATGTCCTTACTGGACTGTTTCTTCCTGGAGAATTTCGGCGTCCATCCAAACTTCTTCTTAAAGCTCTTGAAGTGTTCGCCGGCTCCTTCTGAGGGCAACGGACTCATCCGGTCCACCTGCTCACCGCCGGCCACCAGAGGCCCTGCCGGGTCCGTCTCCTCACGAACCTCAGCCAGATCCGACCCTCTGGTCGGCCCCGGCTCCTGCAGGGACCCCATTGGTCGCTGGACGTCCCCAAACACCAGTGAGTATTTGGGGTTGTAGTACTTGTGCGCCGGCACCTGGATGTTGGCCCTCCGCGAGTCCCCGAGGCTGACCTGGAAGCGGGACGTGGTGGCCGGTAGCGGCGGCCGGATGGTCCCCACTTTGGAGCGCGTCGTGGCCGCGTTGGCAGCGGGGGGGCTGACGTGGAACTCTTTGTAGAGGTCCATCTTCTCGGAGACGGCGTAGAGCTCGCGGAAGTCGCGGTCGTAGAAGTCGACCACCTGCCCCGACATCACGGTGATCATGTTCCGGTCCATGCGAGACGTACACCAGGAGAAACTGGGACGGAGACAAGTCCATTAGACCATGTGTGCCATTATGTGACAGAAAGCGAGGCTCAAACACAAAGGCCTGCTGCTGACGACCGATCCCACCATTAAAGGATTGACAGGATGACCTGTGACCTTTTGGATAGCGCCATCAGACATTTTCATTTGTTCAAAACGTTAGCTTCTCACTAAGTATGTCTTTGGGCTTTGCAAATGCTAGCATGCCAACACGCTACAGTGCTAACACGCTACAGTAAGGAGAACAGGTGCTGTATGTGTTGAATCCGTCCGGCCTCACCTGAACGAGCCGAAGGCGACCTTGTCCCCGTCCACCAGCATGTACTTATTGCAGAGGGAACCCGGCAGTCTGCCGAAGGACAAAGCGAAGCCGGTTCCCTCCAGCGTTCTGGCCCGGATGTTCTGCAGCCACACGGGGTCACAGCAGACACAGCGGGTCAGGAGGACAGGAGGACAGGGTATGCTAGACAGGTTACATGCTGTTCACTGCACCACCGCCTCTCAATGGTCCATGTCACAGGGGGGCCGGTTCCTTTAGGAGGAAATGACGTTTGCTGGATTTACCCAAAATGAGTGAACGTCTCGTTCTATTCTTAACTTGCCAACAACAAACTGTAACATTGGGAACAAGTCTTTTAATCCTTTGAGGTCTGCAGAGTGAAGTCAGAGCTTCATGTGTTAAAGCTGCATTCTATCTCCCGGCCACCAGGGGGCATCTCGTCTGGTCCCACAGACGTCGACTAGCAGTGTACAAGACACATGAATTAAAGCAGAACTTTCACACATGTATTCAAGCTTAAGTTTACTACCTTAAACATAAAAGAACATATAAATACGTATCAGATCATTGCTGCAAAGTCTAATTGAATGAATTATAATCACTATGATTGAGTAGAGAGGGTGAGCCGGGTACCGCATGGTTGGCGGTTCGAGCCCCGGCTGCTCCACGTCGAAGTGCCCCTGAGCAAGACACCTAACCACTGACTGCTCGCCGGGCAAAATGTAAGTCGCTTTGGATAAAAGCGACAGCTAAATGACCTGTAAACTAACTGTGGAATTAAACTGAATCCTCTTGCCAGAATTCAATCATTTTCACTTTCATTTCACTTCCATTTCTATGTCAAGCTTGTCGTTTTGTCGCGTGTGGTTTGAATATTCATGGCACTTATATTTGCATTCATAACTACCAGGTGACTCGTTTAAAAGCGCTCGGTGAACAAACTGCTTCAGCGGCATTCTTCTGTCCGACCGCCAAGCCTCCGCATGTCTCTGCTGAACTCATCTCTCGTCTCACCCCAAGGTGCTGTGAGCCAATCTGCAGCCGGCTGCAGATATCCAGGAAGTGCGGCACCCCTTGGCGGTCCAGCAGGATGTAGACGGGCACGGAGCGCCGGCAGGCGGCGTCCATCAGGTCCGTCAGGATGTGGACGTCTGTGAGCATGTCCATCACGATGGCGATCACCTGCAGGGGGGAACAAGTTCACATTCAGGGGGTCACTTGCTGCTCTAGGATCAGTCCTCAGATCTCCACTGATGGTTTCCAGTCCCTCGGAAATCCCTCCAAAGAGACTAAATGCTCCCAAACGCTCTGTGAGCCGGAGCAGAAGACGTCTCTGCGCCGAGTTAAAAAGTAAATGCTCAGTAGAGTGCGACAATTTAAAACCACTACGGCAACCAGCTGTGTGTGTGTTGCATTGAGGAGGAAATGTGCTGAAACACAAATGTCCCCGCGTGGAGGACAAAAGGCTCAGATGAGTCACTGAGGAGAGAAATGCTGACTGGACACGAGAGGACGAGGAGACGCCAGCTGAGACGAGAGGCCACCGACCAATGAGGAGCAGCTGGTTACGCATGACGTGTGTGTGTGTGTGTGTGTGTGTGTGTGTGTGTGTGTGTGTGTGTGGGAGAATAACTCACTGCCTTTCCTATAAGTCAAAGTTTCATTCTACAGATTAAAACCAGCCTGAACTTTGATTCTTCTTTCTTTCTCTTCCCCCCCCCCCCCCCCCCCACACACACACACACACACACACACACACACACACACACACACACAAACCTTTTCATCTGTTTATTGAGGTACAATATGAAGTCCAGTACACAGGTGCTGTGTTTATTACAGCTGACGTGTGACTCGATATTAACTGGAGGATATATATATATATATATAAATATATATTTGTTTATATATATATATATATATATATATATATATATATATATATATATATATATATACACACACTCACCTTACTGGCCTCCTGGATGAGCCGCCGCACCACCTCCTTGATGTGGGGTCCGTTCTCTTTGGGCGGGTGCGTGTGCACGGCCACGCGCGTGACCCCTCTGAACAACCCCCCGCCGGGCCAGCCGAGGTCCAGCGGCGGCACCTCGGTGTCCGACATGTCGGGCCAGTAGGTGGAGTGGACCCCCGAGTGCGCGTCGTCGGTGGCGTCCCGCTCCCGCTCCCTCTCCGGGTCCGGGTCCGGGTCCAGGTCGTACTTCCTGAAGGTTCCGACCACCAGTTTGATCTCTCGGGCGGACAGGAAGTCCCTCGTGTTGTCCTCCTTCAGGCGCGTCTTGAAGGCGCCGTCGCCGCTCCTCAGCAGCTCCTCCACGGCGGCGCGCTGCTCCTCGCTGTAGTAGAACTCGGGCTTGGACTCCGGGACCTTGGCCCCGATGTGGCCGTCCTCCATGCACTGGAGCTGGGACTCGGCCATGGCTGTGGCCCGGTCCTGGAGCCCGAGAGAAAACGCTGCGAGAACCCCCCCTCCGCTGCGGTTCGGGTTCGTACGTACGTGTCTGTGACGTCAGATAGGTAAAAGAGTTAACCCAAGGAAGTCTTCTCACCTGGGCGGGTGGGGGCGGGGCTCGTTGGACGCGTTTAACGACGTTTAAAATACAGTAGAAGGACTTCTTAATGTTGTGATGTTTCCACGTCTGAACCCAAAGCTCAGCATCCAAACGTGGATGTAAGTTTACAAAACAGAAATGTAATGTTGCTCATTACGTCACGTTAACAAAGAAAGCCCTTATTTACCGAGTGTACCTGAACGCAGCATACGTGTCTTTAAATGGTGAGACGGTTGGAACACGTTCAACAACTTTTGTCTTCATGAAAGTGAAACAATAAGGATTCACATTGTCGTTTGGTAGGTTGTTACTAAGTATTGATCACAACAATAACAGCTGCTCTGCAGAGTAAAAGGTTTTATTATATGACTTTAATAGGTGAGCACATGCTTTGATTGTTAAAAGGAGCAGTGACGGAGTCACGTGGGGTTAAAGTTCAGTCGTTCCCTCTGAGCGGAGTTGAATACTACAGCTGGTGTTTAACCAGTTGGCTCATTCGTTTGGTACAATCAGTGATTTGGAATTGAAAGGAATTGGCATCTTGAGCCGCGCCGGTGTGTGATGTGTAAAGTGTGGTTAGTGTTTTGCAGTGTGAGGCCGAGGTTCTGCCCCTTGACTGCACCGTTTGGATCAATGTGTTTGATTTGAAACCATCATCTGAAGGTCATGCGTTTGTTTATTATCGTCTCCCGACTGACGGAGCGCGATGACGGAGCTCCGCCTCCTCAGAGGGGCTCGGTGTAGTTGGAGGGGAACAGGCCGGTTCTCCTCCCCAGCCGGCCTCTCCACCAGACCGGGTCGGACCACTCCACCACCTCGATGACATCACCGGCCCCGAACTCCAGCTCGTCCTTCTCCTCGGCCGCGAAGCAGTACAGAGCTCTGACCTGGAGGAGGAGGAGGAGGAGGGGGAGGAGGAAGAGGAGGAGGAAGAAAGGTCGGAGAAGGAGGAGGAGGAAGGAAGAAGGAGGGCGAGGAGGAGCAGGAGGAGAAAGACGATTCAGGAGAGAAGAAGAGTTGGAGGATGAGGAGAAGGAGGAAGAAGGGTCAGAGGAGGAGGAGGAGGAGGAAGAAGGGTCAGAGGAGGAGGAGGAGGAGGAGAAGGAGGAAGAAGGGTCAGAGGAGGAGGAGGAGGAGGAGGAGGAAGGGTCAGAGGAGGAGGAGGAGGAAGAACGGTCACAGGAGGAGAAGGAGGAAGAACGGTCACAGGAGGAGAAGGAGGAAGAAGGAGGAAGAAGGGTCAGAGGAGGAGGAGGAGGAGGAGGAGGAGGAGGAAGAAGGGTCAGAGGAGGAGGATGAGGAGAAGGAGGAGGTCGGAGAAGGAGGAGGAGGAGAAGGAGGAAGGAGGAAGAAGGGTCAGAGGAGGAGGAGGAGGAGGAGGAGGAAGAAGGGTCAGAGGAGGAGGATGAGGAGAAGGAGGAGGTCGGAGAAGGAGGAGGAGGAGAAGGAGGAAGAAGGGTCAGAGGAGGAGGAGGAGGAAGAACGGTCACAGGAGGAGAAGGAGGAAGAACGGTCACAGGAGGAGAAGGAGGAAGAACGGTCACAGGAGGAGAAGGAGGAAGAAGGAGGAAGAAGGGTCAGAGGAGGAGGAGGAGGAGGAAGAAGGGTCAGAGGAGGAGGAGAAGGAGGAAGAAGGGTCAGAGGAGGAGGAGGAGGAAGAACGGTCACAGGAGGAGAAGGAGGAAGAACGGTCACAGGAGGAGAAGGAGGAAGAAGGAGGAAGAAGGGTCAGAGGAGGAGGAGGAGGAGGAGGAAGAAGGGTGAGAGGAGGAGGATGAGGAGAAGGAGGAGGTCGGAGAAGGAGGAGGAGGAGAAGGAGGAAGAAGGGTCAGAGGAGGAGGAGGAGGAAGAACGGTCACAGGAGGAGAAGGAGGAAGAACGGTCACAGGAGGAGAAGGAGGAAGAACGGTCACAGGAGGAGAAGGAGGAAGAAGGAGGAAGAAGGGTCAGAGGAGGAGGAGGAGGAGGAAGAAGGGTCAGAGGAGGAGGAGAAGGAGGAAGAAGGGTCAGAGGAGGAGGAGGAGGAAGAACGGTCACAGGAGGAGAAGGAGGAAGAACGGTCACAGGAGGAGAAGGAGGAAGAAGGGTCAGAGGAGGAGGAGGAGGAGGAGGAGGAGGAAGAAGGGTCAGAGGAGGAGGATGAGGAGAAGGAGGAGGTCGGAGAAGGAGGAGGAGGAGAAGGAGGAAGAAGGGTCAGAGGAGGAGGAGGAGGAAGAACGGTCACAGGAGGAGAAGGAGGAAGAAGGAGGAAGAAGGGTCAGAGGAGGAGGAGGAGGAGGATGAGGAGAAGGAGGAAGAAGGAGGAAGAAGGGTCAGAGGAGGAGGAGGAGGAGGAGGAAGGGGATGAGACATCACAAAGACCCACAATGCAACGCTCATTCATCTCTCACACTGTGTCTGTCGCATGATGTCACCCTGTAGACTGGAAGCTTCTCGTGGGGGGCGACTCCGCCTCTAAAGAACAGACCCTCCCCCAGGTGCTGCGTACCTGTCGAGCTGTGGGGGGGCCGTGGGTGGGTGTGGGAGGGGCGGGGGGGCGTGAGGGGGGGCCGTGGGGGGGTGAGGGGGGGCCGTGGGGGGGTGAGCTGTCCGAACCTCGACGACTCTGAGACAAAAACACACACAGGTTCACTTGTATCATATTTAAAGTCTTCATTCATATTTGATGTATTTATACATGAATGGATACAAACGTGTGGGAGGAGCCTGTCACTCCAGCAGCTCTCCCACCTGTTGTGGTGGTTGTTGTTGTTGTTGTTGTTGCTTCTCCTCTTGGAGGAATATGGGGCTGTTTTTGGAGATGGAGGTGTATTTGTAATATTCCACCAGCTGGTTGAGAGACGGGAACTTCTCCATCCAGAGGTAATATCGCCCCCTGCTGTCCCGCAGCACCTTGAAGTGCTGCACATCTGCCTCACATCTGCAGAGGAGCCACACACACACGCTTCATCTGTATTCATGATATACATCGGAGGCCCCCGGGCGTGGACGGAGGAGGAGGAAGAGGAGGAGGAGGAGAAAGGCCCCCGTGCGGCTCACACACCTGACTGAGATGGAGAAGTCTCTCTGAGCTCCGTCACTGCTCCGCCGAATGAGGAAGGAGCCCTCGGGCTTCCCCATCAGCTGGTCCCGGGCGGCCCGGCGGCTGGAGGCCTCCTGGTACCAGCTGCAGGCGAGACCAGCGGGTCCAGAGGGAGGAGGGACACGCCGTTAGCACTTTAGCACAACTAGCGGCTGCTCTCATTCGTGGTGACCAGTTCTCATCAGTGTTTACTTGGTTATAGATTATAAATATTGTTTGTTCATCTAATGTTGCTGCTCCACCCTGTGGAGATGAACTCTTCTACCTGGGCAGGTGGATGCTGATGAAGTTCTTGGGCACGAGCCCCTCACATCCGCCGCGCTCGGCCGTGAGCCAGTCGCCGGAGGTCTGCACCATCTGACACAAGCGCACGAGAAACGCTCAGGGTCACCTGGGTTCGATTCCACGCTGGACTCCATCGGGCCTGAAGGCCGGAGGAGCCTGAAGATGTTTCAGCTCCTGAGTGAACGGGTGAGGGTGGGAGGGGGGGCAGCTGCCGCGTACAGGCTCCAGATAACAGAAGCAGAGAGCGAAACGTGCTAACGAGCTAACTGGCGTATTGTTTCATATAAATCCATATTATACTGTATTATATTTAAAGGAAACTTCCTGCAGCACAATACGGTTTGTGAAACATTTTCATAACCTGCTGCAACAAACGCAGATGCAAATACGGTTATTTACGTGGACATGTAAATCCTCCGTCGTTGTTGTGTCTCACACACAGAGCTATTCATGCCTGGGTTGTGTGTGTGTGTGTGTGTGTGTGTGTCCTCACCACCAACAGCTCCCCCTTTCTGAAGCTCAGCTCATCGGCGGCCGCAGCTTCGTAGTCGAACTTGGCCGTAGCCTCCATGGCGACGGAGCGGAGCACCTTCCCAAGCACACGCAGGTCCAGAGGTCTCCGGGCCGCCGTGGTCAGCGCAGGGAACGCTCCTTCGTGCACATCCCACAGGAGGGAGGGAACTCTGACAGGAAGCCCTCCGGAGGAGGAGGAGGAGCAGGAGGAGGAGGAGGGAGGAAGAATGGTCCTCACCAGGTAGACGGCGAGCTCGTCCCTGCAGTCGTCGAGCGAGGAGCTGTCTCGGCTCGCAGGACGCTCTGGCGCTCGCTTCCTGCCGCTGCTGGCCGCTCGCGCTCACGTGGCGAAGTAGACGAAGGTGAAGCGGCGAGACGACGTGAGAACATCCCATGTGACCGCGTCAAGTTTGACTTTATGTACTATACTTAATATAACGCATTTGAGTCGCAGCTGATGAGAAGTGAGCTCTGTGAACTCTGCAGACGTCGAGCACCAGATGAGGGATTATTTCTGTGACTTGCGTCCACAGGAAGTGGCTTTTACATTCTAATGATGATGTGGTCACAACTCACACTGAACAGGTACATTTCTATTATTATCATCCTCATTTTCTACACACAACTGTGTTTACCGTTCGGTGATTAAACCCCAACATCGTAAGTGATCACACTAATAAAACAAGAGTTCAAATGTATTTGACATTTTTATTTACCCATCGCATGGAGGGGGCGGGGCTTATGAGAAGTGACATCATCAGTGACGTTCATTTAAACGTGAAAGTTCTGCTTCCTTTTGAAAACTACGTTGCTTCCTGAGTCGCGGCAGCGCTACGGTTTAACAACAGCAACATTTTAAAGTTGTACCATCCTCACCATGGCAACCGCCCCGAGGTGGATGTCAGGTGACAATCACGAAAACATTTCCCTGCATTATGTCTGTGGCCGATCAAAGAGATGATCGATTATCGATCTGATGCGATCGAGACGTGGATCATGTCAAACATGTGCAGAGAAGACTGACCAGCAGGGGGCAGAAGAGCGCTGCAGACTGAGGAGACGCGCGCACACAGACACACACACGCACACACACAGACACACACACACGCACACACACAGACACACACAGACACACACACACACACACACGCACACACACACACAAACACACACACACACACACTGTGATCAAAATAAATGTAAATAAATGAAGATGTGAATACTTTCATTGGTGGAGCACGCAGCAAAAGATAAATATATAGAAAAATAGAAGTTTAGTAACATAAAGTTCTTCCTTAACTATGATGCCTTCTCTTCTTTTTATTATTCTTTCTTCACTTTCTTTTTAAACAACAAGTGGTCAAAAGAAACAAGAAATAGTTTCCACAAACACGTATATAACAATAAATAAAATTATAGTGAGTTTCTGTTTTTAATCTGTTTCCTGACACTGTTTACTTCCTTCATCCTCGACCTCGTCTGGACTGCCGCACTGCAGGCTGCTAAATGTCAGGGGGGGGGGGCGTCAGGAGGAGGAACATCGTCTCCTCTGCAGCAGCAAAGCAGGCCTCCGAGCTGGAGTACCCACAATACCCACAATCCTCTGGGGCGCGGTGCAGCTGTTTCTCTGATGCTACCGTAGATGGGAGGTTAAACCTGTGGACATGGAGGCTGATGTGACATCACATCTGGATGACCCACGATGAAAACTGACATCGAGTATCTACAGCGTCGCCTCAGGGAGGCCTCGTCTTCATGGGTGATCAGCACTCTACTGAGCGGGACTTGAATGCTGGACGAGCGCGTCCATAAATGATCAGATTTACAATTGAACCATGGTGCCATGAAGGCAGCGTAGGCCGGAGTGCTTTGAAGGCATCGTTGTGTTTCCTTTTCTTCGGGGTTTTATGACATCAATAAGATTTAAGATTTACCTTCTCTACATGTAGTGTTCCGCTGTGTCCCCCCCAACGCAACGTGGCCGCGGTGCACAACCACCGCTTTGCATGCTGGGTAGGATGGCACGCCAGCGTCTTGGAGGCTGCTCGACCTTCCTTGACGCACAGAAGCTCCAGATGGAAACTCCTCTCCACGGAGCACAGTGAACATTTAGCGACAGAAGAGAAGCTTGGTTTACGCTCACGGAGGAGTCACGAACAACGTTACGAACTGTGAGGAATCACAACGGGAACAAGTGTAACTGTGGGATGTGAACACAGACTGAAGGTGTAACCGGCACGAAGCCATTCACAAACCCAGTTGTGGTCATGTTGTTGTTGTTATTCAAAATAAAAAGCACAAGTTAGCGTTGACTGGAGGTAGTTACACACATGAATACACAATAACTGGTGAGTCAGATCCCCAGATGTGTCCCTCTGTGTGGCTGTGGACCATCATGGGTTGTTAACTGTTTGTTGGGACCAGGTGGCACGAGGACGAAGACCTGTGATTCTATTAATCCTGGTAATACTGTGAGTATTATTCTATCAATACTGTGAGTATTTTCCCAGTAATACTGTGAGTATTATCCTAGTAATACTGTGAGTATTATTCTATTAATACTGTGAGTATTATACTGTGAGTATTATTCTAGTAATACTGTGAGTATTATTCTATTAATACTGTGAGTATTATTCTGGTAATACTGTGTGTATTATACTGTGAGTATTATTCTAGTAATACTGTGAGTGAAGGAGGCACAGTGGACGTGATGAAAGGAATAACCATGAAGACATGGTGTCATTATCAGAAGGAAGGACATGATGCAGAGACGCTTCTTATTACAGGCTGGAAATAAACGCAGCCAAATGACCCAGGTCACATGACCCAGGTCACGTGACTAAAACAAACCTTTAAAGTGTTTACTGCGAGCTCGGTTCCCGCCGCCTCAAACAATGGCTTCATGGAGCAGCAGCAGCGATGATGAAGAGGAGGAGGAAGAGGAGGTGGCTGTTCCTGGAATAAATGACGCTTGAAGCCAACGGGGGAAGTACATATCGCCAACAGTGGTCTGATGACGCTGTTCAGGATTCAGGGGGGGGGGGGGGGGGGTCACCTCTCGCTCTATGCTCAGATTAAAGATGGAGGGATGAATAAAACATCAGCATGTACCCTGATTGGCAGTCAGAGTCCATATTGACACAGTGGGCAAAGTATTCCATCATCACCACAACTGAGATTTGGAACAAATTTTCCATCTCTGCTCTTTTTCTGGGAGGGGGGGTCGTCTTAGTATTAATTATATAGTAATTAGAATTTCCACTTTTGTCTGTAAATTTTCAATCTACTGTAGTTTGTAAATTAGAGACCTCGGGGGCTCCAGGGGACACGTCAGGATACATGTAATCAGTATATAATCACATAATCAATAAGCCTGACTGGATTATAGGCAGCGAGTGTAGTTCTGCAACCATGAGGTAAATGGATCGAAGCGCTGCTTCCAGTCACTGCAGACGGGACCGGGGTCATGTGACCTCTGTGGACGACCGATGGCCGAGTATCAGAACATGAGGTGTTTATCATACTGGGAAAAGACGCAGTAGTTTGTGAGCCACAGACGTCCCACTGAAATACTTCATCTGCTCTCTGAATTACTCCCTTGAGTAAGGGAGGGGGGGGCAGAAGGAGTTGGGTGGGACTCAGGAGACAACTGTTGAGGAGAGGATGGCAGCAGACGGTGATGGGGGGTGAGGAGGCGCTTGTACCTGTAGGTACAGTGTTGGGTGGAGGAGATACTCTCACTCTGCCTTCAGAGGAGCCAGAGGAGGACCATGAATCTTCAGCAGCGTGAACATTACCCCCCCCCCCCCCCCTCCTCATGTCCCCCCCATGTCCACATGGAGCCCGCGTGGTTCGTTGAGATGATCGGAAGAAGATATTTGATATTACTCAGGTGAGAGAGGTCCACCCCCCCCCCCCCCCCCCCCCCCACACACACACACGTTTGGTGCGTACAGGCTCACGCAGCGACTGTTGCCCCCCCCCCTCCACTGGAGACGCACCGGGGACCCGCAGAGCGACCGGCCGGCAGGTAAAGCCTCACTGGAGGACTTCTTCTTCTGGCTGTGACCTCCAGACCGCCTGCTGCGCCTCACATTCCTCCGTTTTTTTTGGGGACCTTGCGTGGGGGGTCGTGAGGAGGAGGTTTGGGCGTGGGGGGGGGGGGGGGGGGGGGGGGGTCGGGACTCTCCTGTATGTCTGCTTCGATAATCTCCCTCCAAGATTCTGTTCAATTCTCACCTGCGACGACAAGGAGCCGCCACCCGGAGCCGCCCCGTTACCTCTCAGTCTCCGGGGACGGGGGGGTTTGGGGGGTTTGGGGGGGGGCGCAGTGCGTCAACGGGCCCCGATGGAGAGATTAACCCCGCGCGCAACTTGGATACAGTTTCTGGGCTTCTCTCCACTGCCGGAGAGCGGGATTTAAAGAGGGAAGTGCGCACGCGGGGGACACGTGGGTTCCCGGAGGCGCGCCGTCGGACCCGGTCCCGATGCGCGCGCGGATCGTCCCCTCCAGCCGCTTCAGTCTCCTCTCCGAGCGGAACCAGAAATGTGTGACGGGGAGTCGTCCGGCCCGGGGAGGCTGATCCCCGGGTGTTTGCGCCGGGTTTGAGAGGAGATCCGTCCGGTACCGGAGGCTCCGGAGTTCAGCGCGCGGCGGAGAAGTCGCTCACGGATTACCGCTTCTTCTCCTTCTCCTCCTTCTCCTCCTCCTGAAACACCGACGCGCTCTACTTCCATGTCTGAGAAGGTAAACGAACATGTTTCCATACACGTGTCGCTTTTCTTGTCCCGCTGGTTTGAAATGTCGCCGTCCGTCACGGCTCGTCCAGGGTCTCACTTCTCAGAAGCTTCTCTGGTCTCATTACGCGGCATCATCACGCCAACATTCAGCTGTCAGGTCCTCGTTGTGCTGCTGCAGAATGGTCACGTGAGTGTCTTTGTGGCTTCCTGCCTCTGTTTGTTACTGAAGCAAAAAGTCATCTATAAAAGAAATAAATGATAAGATGCTTTTCAATGATGTGACGCCCCTGCAGGTCGATCCGAACGGGGTTTCTGTTTTCCCTTCACAGCTCTGGGTCAACAGGTCGAGACTCGCTCTGTTCTCTCTCTCCTCTTTTGGGGGCTTCGGTGTGCATCAACCCCCTGGTTGTTGTGGGTAAATATTTGCTCTGCCCGCTGTAGAGATCTTTCTGGAGGAAAGCGGGCAAACAGCCAACAGGCGGCGCTCTTTGTGCTGGTGAGGAGTCACCTGCTCCCCCTCAAAGAACCCATGAGGCACATTAATGACACCTTTAATGTTTATACGGTGACAAGATGAACACAAGTGTATCTGGTGGACAGCAGTCTTGGCTCGCACATGATAAATGAATGGATAATTAGAGGGTTAGATGGATGGATGAATGGGTAGAAGATAGATGGATGGATATTTAACAGAAGTATAGATGGATATACATGGATGCCATGGGTTTCAATAGATTGATGAGTAGATGATGCATAGATAGATGGATGTGTAGATGGACAGATGATAGGGCAACAATGTAAAACGTCATGGCTTAACAAAAAATGCAACGTAAGTCGCTTTGGATAAAAGCGTCAGCTAAATGACCAGTAATGCAATGATAGATGGATTGATGAATGGATATATCAATGGATGGATAGGCAGATAAATGGATGTTTAATAGATGGATGTGTAGATGGATGGATGATAGATGGATATGTAGGTAGATAAATGGATATTTAATAGATGGATGTGTAGATGGATGGATGATAGATGGATATGTAGGTAGATAAATGGATATTTAATAGATGGATGGATGATAGATGGATATGTAGGTAGATAAATGGATATTTAATAGATGGATGGATGATAGATGGATATGTAGGTAGATAAATGGATATTTAATAGATGGATGGATGATAGATGGATATGTAGGTAGATAAATGGATATTTAATAGATGGATGGATGATAGATGGATATGTAGGTAGATAAATGGATATTTAATAGATGGATGGATGATAGATGGATATGTAGGTAGATAAATGGATATTTAATAGATGTGTAGATAGTTGATGGATATACATGGATGGATAGATTGATGTGTTGTATGTGTAGATGGACGGATAACGTAGCTAACGTAACGTAGCTAACGTAATGTAGCTAATGTACCGTAGATACGTTAGCACAGTATAATAGGCAGTTGTACTGTGGCATCGTGCACATGTGACCAGCAGTTCCACTGGCCCTCATTCAGTGGTTCCAGATGTTCTTCATTACATATCTACTCACCGGTCACACCTGAAGGCTACAGAACGCCACATCTTTAACCTCTGAGGAGCTTTAGAGGAGCGAGAGAGGCCAGTTCATACAACCCGACTAATGAACAGGGGTGGGTATCGTTTGGCTTGGTTCTGATTAAAATGATACCGATGCCAAAATGGTGCCTGAACCGAAAGGCACAGAATCAACCAATGACGACATTAAGGAAAGGTTTTCTTTTATTGGCAAAGGTAATTTCTTTCTTTGAATTGAACAATATATTAACTATTGAAACAATACTGTAAATATAAATGAATACATAAAAACTCTTGGTTTCAAAATACAGCTTCAAACTTTTTGACTTCAAACTATGAACAACACAATGAAGTGTTTTTGTAGTTCAGTAGCCCTGCGTCGTCGTACCTGGGTGAGCTTCACTTCCTCCGTCGTCCCCTGGGATTATCTGCCGTGTCCCTGATTGTTTCCACACAGTCCCAGTGTATTTAGGCCAGGTGGGTTTATTGAGCTTCATATGTCGAGTGTCGTGTGGTGAGTTTTGCCCCCCAGGCCTTTTGATTTTGTGGAATAAATCCGTTTTTGTTATTGAAATCTGCAATTGAGTCCTTCTGCCACGTCAACCCGTGATGCTCCGGGTTTGTCTGGTTTTACTGGCGTCATGACACAGAAGAGCCGCGTTCGGCACGAGAGCATATAGTTTATCTACCGTGTGACATCATTTCTATATTTAGTTAACGCTGTGCTGTGTAAAATGAAGACAAGACGAAAATAATCAAAGGATCTCCTGTCGTTCGCGTGAGCTTCTCCGTACCTTCTGCTGAAGGACTGCTTGTTGCACTATGAGAGACGACTTGAGTCTTTCTTCTCCAGAATTGAGTTTTATTCCCGTTTCTTATATTTGTGTGTGTGTGTGGAAACGTCGCCCTTAGCGCTGTTACACAAGCGTATTAAAGCAGGTGTTTGAGGGCCTCAGAGGCGCTGAGCTGGTGAGGGGAGTTAGGAAGTGTGACGGGGGGCTTCTTGAAGCTCCTGCAGGGAGGGGTCAACCTCCAAGACTACAGCCACTATCTGCTGACTCCACGACGAACAGGAGTTCAGCTCCGTCTTCTCTCATCCAACATCAGTTCCAAATACAAGGGATGTGGAGACCGGACGCTTCCATTTGCCAGCATTGCAAAGACCACCTGTAAGAAAAGAGACGGATCGTTCACAGATTTCTGCTTCTTTAGATGGATTTTTATGGCAAATGGTGCCAGAAGAACGATATGTTGAGATGGAGGATGTGTAAACGATAAAATGAACTTTTATTCAGTATTAAAATCCCCAAATGATGTGCCATGGTCCAGTTTAGTCAGCTCAAGTAATACTAATGATGACTAACAGCATCTGAAGAGTCCACCGAGGAAGTCTTCCTAAACCCCGGCAGGCTAAAGGTCACGTGGGCGCTGAGTTACTAATTCATCAGTCATTGGTGAACTCAGAGCAGATGATTTATTCAGGCGCAGCAGACAAAATAAAGCTCTTAGTTTTTCCACCTTTCTTGCGTCGTTGTCTCTGGACTGTGAGTTTCTTCCTCTCGTCCACGCGAGACTCGCTGGGATCAACACGTCCTCCGAACCGAGGCCCCTGGCACACACACACACACGCATGTAACATGTAAACAATGACAAACAAACGATAAACAAACACACACACACACACGTAATGGACTATTTGTCTCTGCCCAGCTGCTTAATCAGCTCTATTGATTGTGTGTGTGTGTGTGTGGATCACTGGTCAATGACGTGTCTCATGCATTCACACATGTTGCCTCACTGCGTAGTCGTAGAAGTTTTCTTCCATCTGATGCAACGCAACTGTAACACAACGCGACAAAAACACGACGCAACGCAACGAAAACCAAACACAACTCAACGTCTCGGCGACTCACAGAAGTGACCTGGTGGATCTTCATTGATTTCCATCTCTTCGACACATTTGGCTAGTGTGACTTTTCCTGATGGAGTAGAGACCTGTCAATCACGCTGTAGCCCCGCCCCCAAAGCACATTAAATCCACTAAATGGGCGTCACACTGTGTTGAAGAGGACTTAAACTAAAGATTGAGGCCACACGCTTTTGTTTAGGGATTTCTAACCTGTCTTCATGTGAGACTTTCATCTGCAGGTCCTTTTCTGGATGAATCTTCTCCTGTTAGAGTCTGAAATGAGAATTTAACTTGAAGAACCACTTCCAGCCGTCAACTCGTTGTGTTGTTCACGTTTAATCAGCACGACTGCGTCCTCTGAGTGACCATCACGCAGGCGGCTTCCCAAATATCACATCCCCCCCCCCCATCCTCTCACATGTTCTCTCTCTCATATCTGTAATTAATCCTCGCTCGCCCACGTTCTTGTTCGCCACCAGCCTGCAATATCGCCGCCATTGTTTTCCGCTCCCACTTCAGTTTGAGGGAATGTGTGTCTGTGTGTGTGTGTGTGTGTCCACACCTGGCGGCTGATAATTGAAGCAAAGCAGCGAGCTAGGACAGAGGAAACGAGGCAGCGGCGAAGGGAAGGAGGCACCGGACAGTAGAGACACTCCGCTTGTTGGAGTCTCACCGCCTGAAGCTTCGGTTTCATTTTGCGTTGTTGTTTTTATCGGTTTCGTGTCATTTGTGTCCCTCATAGTCTATTTTGTTCCCAGTCACTTCTGCTCCTGGACCACGAAGCTGTCCGGTCAGAGGAACCGTCCCCCTGCAGCGGCTGGAAGACCACCGCCGTGGTCTAGAAACGGGACGGCGGTCCCCCTGCAGCGGCTGGAAGACCACCGCCGTGGTCTAGAAACGGGACGGCGGGGCTGCGCGGCCCGTCCCGGCGGGCGCTTTCACGAGCGCGGCCACAAAGGGAAATAGGACTTTCTTCCCCTGAAGTCGGCGTGACGGAACGACGGTTCCGTGAATGTCGGTGTTTATTCTGCGCCGTGTGGTTTAACGGCGTGAACGCAGCTCATGACACGTTATGAAGAAACGATTCGTTTCACTCAAGAAACAGTTATTTATTTCATTATCTTCTGAATTGTGTGTTTTTATGAAAGAAGGAAGGAAGTTTGACTTCGGCGACGGTGAAAATGAACATTGTTGACCCTCGTAGACCAGCTGCTATAAAGAAACCACAGATCTGTATCCGTCAATATTGATCCGCAATTCATCGCGAAAAGACCTGATCGGGGATCTAAAAGTTGAATACATAAAACCTCCACATGTCTCCATGTATCCAAGGGGGGGACATCTCATCTCATCTCATCTCTCGTCGGCTGATTCGCCTTCTGACAAACGTCCCCAAAGCCTCATCAATAAACGACGGTTTCAGGAGAGAAGTTACACCGCGGAGCAGATTCCGTCCGGTGTTTCGCTTCCTTCTCTTTTGTAAACATTATTGTTGGTTTCTTCTTCCAGTAACCTCCATCTGTTCCTTCCCTCCACCTCCTCTCATCGCGCGCTGGCAAATGAAACTACATTTTATCTCCAGCGTCGTCCAAAAGGAACCAAACGTCGCCAGAAACCGCTCTAAAAATAATCAGGCACGGAGATGATTTAATAAATGTGATTAAAGGCATAAACAAGTACTCGCATGTATTATTGTCGACTGTACAAACAATACTCCAGTTGCCATTTAGGGAGTTTTCTCTCCCGTTGTCGAGTTCTGATGAAGCGAAGCAGCGTGATTACATCACAGCTGGAAACCGTGTTGTGATCAAGTTACAGATGAATTCCATCTGAAATACTGTAGTTTTCAGTAAATAAACACACGCTGGAGTTCTGACTCTTCACCTAAATGATTTGTCCGTGATGCTTTTCTCATAAAAGTGAGGAGGACGTCACCATTTAGGGATTGAGATTTATGTACGTCTGTGTTGTCGACCTGTCAATCATCGTGTAGCCCCGCCCCGAAGCATCAAAACGAAAGATTGAGACCCATTTTGGGGATGACTTGTAGTAACTCACTTTTTAGGTGGACGGTTGCAAAAAGAAGGCGGTTCTTCTGAAGGGCGAGTAAATGAAAGAGAAACGGACAAAGGGCCACAGATGAACTCGGCCAGGGAGCGGAACAGAAATCAAATTGAGCGTAATGGCTCACTACTCGCGCTACTTACACTTAATAACGATCTACAAAATGTCTGAAAATAATTGATCACCAAATCTGCAGCTGCTCTCGACTCGACTGAGCTTCGCAGGTTTCTGCTCGCGGTCGCTGGGAGTCGGTGGGGACCAAAGCCGGAGCTAAAAGGAATCTCCACCTCGAGAACATTGGTATCATCACTGATACCTGAATTCATCCCAAGGCTTTATTCTCAACCTGTGGCCAAAGAGGATATTCACTCGTTACAGATGGAAGATTGAAGCTGATATTAGGCACTGAACTACAAATCAAACCTGATATTCATCGTACTCTCCAGTGTCTCTTATCGGTTCCTTCTGTTCCTCCTTAGTCTCTTTATTGCCTCCGGCTTTTCTCTGTTCATTCAGTTTGTCGCCGGGCTTTTCAGATTCATGTCTCTGTAAAGCTCTGAACCTTTTTACAAAGAATGACTCACAGCAGGGAGTCTATCACTGACTCCTGATAACCTCTACAGGAGGTCTGATGACCTCTAGAGAAGGACTGATGACCTCAACAGGAGGACTGATGACCTCTAGAGGAGGTCTGATGACCTCTAGAGAAGGACTGATGACCTCAACAGGAGGTCTGATGACCTTTAGAGGAGGTCTGATGACCTCTAGAGAAGGACTGATGACCTCAACAGGAGGACTGATGACCTCTAGAGGAGGTCTGATGACCTCTAGAGAAGGACTGATGACCTCAACAGGAGGTCTGATGACCTTTAGAGGAGGTCTGATGACCTCTAGAGAAGGACTGGTGACATCTGGAGAAGGGCTGATGACCTCAACAGGAGGTCTGATGACCCCTAGAGAAGGACTGATGACATCTGGAGAAGGACTGATGACATCTGGAGAAGGACTGATGACATCTGGAGAAGGACTGATGACCTCTAGAGAAGGGCTGATGACATCTGGAGAAGGACTGATGACCTCTAGAGAAGGGCTGATGACATCTGGAGAAGGGCTGATGACATCTGGAGAAGGGCTGATGACATCTGGAGAAGGACTGATGACCTCTAGAGAAGGACTGATGACCTCTTCAGGAGGACTGATGACTTCTAGAGAAGGACTGATGACCTCTAGAGAAGGACTGATGACCTCTTCAGGAGGACTGATGACTTCTAGAGAAGGACTGATGATGGAGGGCTGATGACCTCTAAAGGTCTGATATGAACCGTGAGCTTAAATGATTATTACATCCAGTTAGTTTGGGGCAAAGGAAGAATTATTACTATTTAATTCAACTACTTACTGGACGTAACGGAAGTCTGTCAGTCTGTCTCCTCACTCAGACGTGTCCGATAAAAAGAGATATAAAGCTGCCGGACGCGATGTCATGTGACGTCTAAGTTACATTCTATGTCAAGAAGCATTTAGAAAATCTATTTTGAGTGACTCCTCACAGAAAAAGTATTTCATGCTTTTTAAGTATTACCGTAGTATTAAGCTTCTACCGAGTCACAGTAATTTACAGCAAATGTGTAGTGAAAAATATTTGACATTGTAGAGTTTGCACAGTAATACTACAGCACTATACTGCTAAATGACTTCCCTCAGTCAGCGGTGGAGGCTCGGCTGCAGCTGGAAGGAGACGCGACACAGAGCGGATGACGCAACCGCCATCAAGCTGAAGAGAGCGCCGTGAGTGCCAGACGGCGCTCCGGCAGCCTGCGACCCGCCTGCATCAAACACGCTGGTTTGACGCCTCAAGGCGATTTTAAAGGCCCCAGACAGTTAATGGAAACCAACACTTCCGCCGCCCGGGAAACCTCTTAATTCCAAAAGGAAAACACGAACAAATGCACACGAGGAAGAAGCTTCCTGCTGCGAGGCCGTGAAATCTGCCTCCACACCAGTGGAGCTACACTTTGAATTAATAAGTAGGACTTTTGCAACTTGTGCCCTTCAGTTGGGTGAATTGCAACAGTCCTCCATCGGCCTCTTGGTGTTACGGCCGTGGCCATGTTGTTTTACAGGCCTGTGTCGGAGCGGAGGAGTCGCCCCCTAGTGGACGGTACAGAGAATGCAGCTTCAACGCACTGGAGCCACAGCCTGCTGGTTACATCTGCCTCTCTCACTTCATTACGCCTCCCGATTCCAGTTCCAGCGATGCAGCTGGATGTTGTTTCTCGCGTTGATGTTGTTCTCGTTCCACGCATTCAGCATCGACATCGGCATTCAGCCGCGCGGGTTGAAAACGAGAGGAAATGAACCCCCCCTTCACCTCCATGCTCTGCACGGCGTCAACTCCCAGCGAGTGGGTGTGCGACACACTTACGTAAAACCGGGGTTTGTGTGCGTTGCATGTTGCCGACATGTGAGCGTTGGGGGTGCAAAGTCTCGACAGAGCCGATCACAGTGCTGCATGTGAGTGGGTTTGTGTGCGTTTGTGTGCGTTCATCTACACTGCTCTCTTTGCGCGGCGTCGCCTATTTAACAGAACACAGAGCCTCACATCCAACGTTCAACCAACCCGAGGGAGAGAGTCACTTCCCTTCCTTACTAATTGCCCCCCGCCCCCCCAACGGGCTTCCCACCTCTTCTCACCTTCTTCCTGGCCTCCTTTCTTTGACTTCCTGGCTCAGCGAAGGAAGGTCTACGGGCGGAGGAGCGGCCGCAGGGCGCCGGGAGCTCCCGTCACTTCCTGTTTCTATGACAACGGCGCGCCGACGGCGTATCCGTGCTGTTTGTTATTAGTATTTGTGTATTTGGGCTGCCGCCCGTTGAACCGGTGACGCTCAGACCTGCTGCTGAGTCGTGTGACTCAGAGCTCAGGACGGACACACCGAGACCTTCAGGTGGACCTTCACTCTCCTCCACTGGTCTCCTGGTCCCGCCTTCTCGCCTCCTTCCTTCTTCTCATTGATTGCTGCGCTCTTTCTGCTTCCTGTCTCCATGTTTGTTGGATGCTTTGACCCCCCCCTGCCCCTCCTTGGGATGCCTCTTCATCTCCTCACAGTTGTTTAGCATCCTCCTCTTCTTCACTTCACCTCTCCATGGTGCTCTCTGCATATACACAGTGTGTTGTGTATATGCTCCTGTAACACACACACACACACACAGCGAGGATCCTCCTGCGTAGTTCTAGCGAGGAGTTATTTAGCCTCAGGCCGCCGTTACTCACCAGGTATCTGCCCCACGCAGCCCCCCCCCCTCCATCATCATCCAACGCCTCCCTCGCTCTTCGTCTCTTCCTCACGTCACGTCCACGTTGCCCTCTGACCCCCCCCATCCCTCCCGTGGCCAACGCTCGTATGGCGTTGTGTGTGTGGGGGGGTGTATGAGGAGGGACGAAGACGAGCTGTCATTGGGACGGTTGGGACACAGTCGATATTTCCCTCCCTGTTTCTGTGCGATCGTCTCCGAGCTTCTTTTTGTCTTCTTCTCGTTTCCGTCTCTGAAATCTGATGTGTCTTCCGTCTGCTGTGTGACAGCAGATGAGGGCTGTGTGTGTTGATGTGCGTAGCGCGGGACAGACCGGTAACATTCACGCCCACGTCACCTTACTCCCAGGGTTGACGGAGCGGCTACAGCGCTGACGTCCGACTCTCACACATCGCCGGTTGTCGTTTCAGCGTCTCTTTACTTTGGGTTCACACGGCTGTAACAAAGCAGCCGACAGGGGCTTTGGTAGCGGTAACAGTGATGTCGTGATGATGTCATGATGACGTCATGATGCGGGACTGGGGGGGCGGGGCGATGTTCACATATAATTAACAGGAGACTCAGCATTTAAAAGGCAGTAATTCAAATGAATGAATGACAATAGATTAATATAAGTAAGTAAACTTTGCGGCTACTATGGAGCCCGATTGTCTCCTGTCCTCAGGATCCTGGACGAGATCTTCCAAAGTGGCTTTTTACATGCATCTGCACTGTGAATCCATTTACGATGATAAAGTAGTAAATTGCATTCAGTCGTCCCCACGTCGATAAATAAACGTTACCATCATCTGCAATTTCTTTCTTGAATGTCCCCTAATTGTCATACGAGGCTCCGAATGTCTCCTTTAGATAATACCTCCGTTTACAGCGAGGAGGTTGATCGGCGTACAACCCTTTGTTTAGTGTCCGTAGCTGGCTGAATAATAACTCATTCCTTATGTGCCGGTGTTAATGCTGTTAAATGAGTGCATGACCCAGAAAACACAAAGATAATCTATCTGGAAACCACTTGCATCCCATTAAATACTAAACCATCAACATGAAAGTCATTTAAGGCGGCGGATAAATGATCATCGCGTCCAGCTTGATTTATTCACTCATCTATTCTGCTTTGTCCGTTTCTACATCTTTTTCACCCAATAACTGTTGACTACCTCCATAATAATAACGACAGTAATTATAATCCTGTTGACACTGTTGTGTGTCGATGACATTTAGCAGCTTATGGTCCATTTAGAGCCAAACAGACCACACGATGCTTCAGAGGCGGGGCTACACACTGATTGACAGGTCCTCCTCAGTCCTTATTTGGTCACTTCCCATCCACTGCTTTTGTAAAAGAAAAAACACCACAATGATCACGTCCAATAAAGTCTCACCTAGTGAATCCATGTTCACAGCAGAGTCATCTCGCTGTAGATGGACTTGGTTCTGTACCAGGTGACCAGGTGACCAGGTGACCAGGTGACCCGGTGACCAGGTGACCAGGTGACAGCACCAGTGTTCATTTGTCCCTTCGTGTCTCCCCGACGTAGCAGAGCAGCAACCTTTTAAATTCAGCTCCAACCTCTACAGTAACTTGATGACATGTAATTACAGAGCACTGCAGATATTACATCAGGGGAGGAAATTAAAGGTTGAGATGATTCATTTGAGGGAAATCAGTAATTTTCTTTTCTCTCGCTGAGACTAATCACTCTGTTTAGTAAAAAAAGAAAGACCATGAAAATGTTGTGAATGGCGAGCCGGATGTGTTTTCACCTTGTGTGTGTTCAGAATCATCTAAATGATTCCCAACGCCTGAGGGAATATTTATTTTGTAGAATTGTGACATTGTCAGAAAGCGAAGGGAGCAGCTCGCTTCAACTCCCAGGATGCACTGCTCTCCTCCCGGTCCTCCCAGTCAGACGAACCGGGCTGCGTGTGTTCACGTCCGAGCCGCCTTTCTCATGGGAAGGAAAAAGGGCCGATGGATCCCATCCGCCCCTCAGCAGCTGGTTCTCCATCAGCCGTAGATCCTGGCGCTCTGGTGCCGTCGCGCGACCTCACAAACACAACGTGCACCGGTTCGTGGGACGTGTGCGTCTTTGTGTCTTCAGCCTTCCTCAAATGACGCTGAGATCACTTGCTAGAGCTCGACGCCTCCAGGTCGCCATATTGGCTGCAACCAGTGGACAGGAAGTGACCAAAGATATCTGGGAAGGAACTGTCAATCACAGGAAGCCCCGCCCTAAAGCGTCCCCTGCTTTATGGTCTGTTTGACTCTAAATGGACCATAATTCACTAAATGAGCATCAGACTGAGACCATAAACTCATGTTTACAATGTTTACTGAGGGAATAAATCCAGAGAGAAGTAGAGTCATTTCCTCATAGACGTCTATGGGAGCAGAGGAGTCGCCCCCTGCTGGTCACTACAGAGAAGTAGAGTCATTTCCTCATAGACGTCTATGGGAGCAGAGGAGTCGCCCCCTGCTGGTCACTACAGAGAAGTAGAGTCATTTCCTCATAGACGTCTATGGGAGCAGAGGAGTCGCCCCCTGCTGGTCACTACAGAGAAGTAGAGTCATTTCCTCATAGACGTCTATGGGAGCAGAGGAGTCGCCCCCTGCTGGTCACTACAGAGAAGTAGAGTCATTTCCTCATAGACGTCTATGGGAGCAGAGGAGTCGCCCCCTGCTGGTCACTACAGAGAAGTAGAGTCATTTCCTCATAGACGTCTATGGGAGCAGAGGAGTCGCCCCCTGCTGGTCACTACAGAGAAGTAGAGTCATTTCCTCATAGACGTCTATGGGAGCAGAGGAGTCGCCCCCTGCTGGTCACTACAGAGAAGTAGAGTCATTTCCTCATAGACGTCTATGGGAGCAGAGGAGTCGCCCCCTGCTGGTCACTACAGAGAAGTAGAGTCATTTCCTCATAGACGTCTATGGGAGCAGAGGAGTCGCCCCCTGCTGGTCACTACAGAGAAGTAGAGTCATTTCCTCATAGACGTCTATGGGAGCAGAGGAGTCGCCCCCTGCTGGTCACTACAGAGAAGTAGAGTCATTTCCTCATAGACGTCTATGGGAGCAGAGGAGTCGCCCCCTGCTGGTCACTACAGAGAAGTGGAGTCATTTCCTCATAGACGTCTATGGGAGCAGAGGAGTCGCCCCCTGCTGGTCACTACAGAGAAGTGGAGTCATTTCCTCATAGACGTCTATGGGAGCAGAGGAGTCGCCCCCTGCTGGTCACTACAGAGAAGTGGAGTCATTTCCTCATAGACGTCTATGGAAGCAGAGGAGTCGCCCCCTGCTGGTCACTACAGAGAAGTAGAGTCATTTCCTCATAGACGTCTATGGGAGCAGAGGAGTCGCCCCCTGCTGGTCACTACAGAGAAGTAGAGTCATTTCCTCATAGACGTCTATGGGAGCAGAGGAGTCGCCCCCTGCTGGTCACTACAGAGAAGTAGAGTCATTTCCTCATAGACGTCTATGGGAGCAGAGGAGTCGCCCCCTGCTGGTCACTACAGAGAAGTAGAGTCATTTCCTCATAGACGTCTATGGGAGCAGAGGAGTCGCCTCCTGCTGGTCACTACACAGAATGCATGTTTTATCGGTTTCACTTGTCATTGTGCATTTGTCTTTTCACTTGTTGTATTACAGGTGTTTGAGTGTACAGCTTTCAGAGATGGAACATCCTCTGAGCCAACTACGTCATTCTTCTTTTTTCAGTTTCCTGATTCACCACACCCAGATATTACATTTAGATCTCCACCCACCTTTTTCTTTTCCACTGGCGATGAATTGCATCAGCCGCACAAATTAATTCCCCCTCAGCGCTCGTTGGCCTCCTCCATGGTCTCCAGTGGGTTTATGAGATAACGCTCCCAATTAAAGGCTAATTCCGTTAGCTGTCACATATGAAGCGCCGGTGTTTCCTCGGCTTAGGAGAGCTGACTTTAAGAAAGCGTCGTCTCTGAAGCTTCCTGCAAACACTGCAAACACATTAAATGAGCTCTGTTGTAAAAGCCAAATAGATTTAACCTTTTCTCCATTTCAAAATGTTGAAAGTAATTCTTTGAAATTGCTTCATTTCACTTTTCAGTCGCAGTAAATTTGCTGCATAATATTTGAAATGAACGGTTCCACTGCTTTTTCCCTCCTCCTCCTCCTTCCAGTCTCAAAGCACTTCCTCTGGTTCCCTTCTCAGGACAGACGGGTCCACCAGTACGCCGTGTAACATCTGGCTCGCTGAACGGAGCCTGTTAATCATAGAAGACAGAGACAGAGCTGAGGACATTGTACCAAACTCATCACTAAGCATGGAGGAATAATTTGTAGCAACAAATAGCTTCCAATGGGCAGGAAATGGATGTTTGTGTGAAAGACTTACATGTAATAAGATAAGTTTGTTTGATAGTCAGGACGGGTTTTATGATTCTTTTGGAATAAACAGTGAATACTGTAGTTAATACGAATAGAAGGAACACTGTCGTTAATATCAGCAGTTTAACATTTCATCATCTGGACTTCAGACATCATTATTTTCTTTTTGAATAACTGACGTTCCAGCTGTCGGACTGAGAGAAGTCCTCCGCTTAAAGCTGATGGTGGAAGAACGATGTGTATCACAGAGGGGACAGTTACACACAGTGTGTGTCTTCATCTACTGAGTGAGGAAGAAACGTCACTATTTACAGGGGAAGTCTGTGAAAGACACCGATTGGATGTAAAGAGGTTTGTCCGTCTCCGTCCAGGATGGACGGACAGAACGAGTAAATCTTTTAACGAGACCAAACCGGACCGAGCGGCTTCATGTCGACCGAGGTGGAGACGCACGGCACCCCTCCAGCAAAGGACGTAAGACAGCCCGGCACCGACACGTGTCCGTCCTGCAGGACGCCGCGTGGACGCACGTGTCCGTCCTGCTCCACAGGCTGAAATAATCTGTAGATTATTGATGAATATGTGGATCGGCTCTAAGAGTAAAACGCTGAGACTTTGTGTCCCACGTTGGTTCAGAGGGACTTGGTCAAATATTGAGCATCAGTGGTGTATCAGACCACGTCCATCAAAAAGGGAGCAATTTCACCGTTAACCATCAGAGCGTAGACGAAGTTTACGTTCTGTGAAGCATCGACGACGACTTGGTCTCTGATCACGTAACAGTGAAACCAACCAATCAGTGTTCAGATCAACAGGAGGAGAGCTACTACCGTTAGCAGCACTGCTAATGGCTAACAGCTAACGGCTAACCAACGGAGGTTCCCGTCAGTTCTGTTATGACGCGTTCAGGCTCTGCTCAGTAAACATGAGAACATTAGAATTTTGACATACATGACGCGTTCACGCGTCATTGAGTACATTACATCACATGTCACCAATGTAAGAGCTACAGTTAGTTAGTGTGTTAGTGGAGGTAGAGTCTGAAGAGGTGTGTCTTTAGTCTGAAGATGTGAAGGCTCTCTGTGGTCCTGATGTCTTCAGAGACCTCCTTCCACCATTTAGGAGCAGGACAGCAAAGAGTGGAGATCTAGTCGAGTGTTTTGCTCTCAGTGAGGAGGAACAAGCAGTTTATCACATGCAAAGCGGAGAGGTCAGAGGTCGGGATGTCGGGTTGGACCCTTTCAGATATTCTTTAACACTTGCATTAAAACATAATTAAATGAGAGACCATATGATCAGCTTTGAATGCATGAGCCCTATTTTCAATACTAATACCCTTCTTCTTGCCCTGGCTTCAGTTTCCCTCTCTCTTTCTCTCCTCCCTTCCTCCCTCCCTCCTCCTCATACAATGGAAATGAATAGCATCAGCCACGCAAATTAATTCCCCCTCAGTGCTCGTTGGCCTCCTCCATGGTCTCCAGTGGGTTTATGAGATAACGCTCCCATCAATTAAAGGCTAATTCCGTTAGCTGTCACGTATGAAGCGCCGGTGTTTCCTCGGCTTAGGAGAGCTGACTGTAAGAAAGCGTCGTCTCTGAAGCTTCCTGCAAACACTGCAAACACATTAAATGGGCTCCGTCGTAAAAGCCAAATAGAAACATTTTCTCAATGTTGAATTGTCACTTTTGTGTCACTCTTCAGTCGTAGTACATTTCCAGCACAATATTTAGAATGAACGGTTCCACTGCTTTTCCGAGACAAGCGGTGAGACATGACGTGGCTGCCGACGTCCTGCCTTTACATTACAGGTCATTTAGCAGACGCTTTTATCCAAAGCGACGTACATTACACTTTAAACCCATGGCTTTTTACACATTTTTGCCCAGGGAGCAATTAGGGGTTAGGTGTCTTGCTCAGGGACACTTCGACATGGAACATGGGGCAGCCTGGACTCGAACTACCAACCTTGTGCTTCCCAGCACACCTTCTCTAACCCCTGCGCCACGACGAGCCTTGATGTAGAGCGGTGTGTAGTCAGCATAACAGTGAATGGACATTCCATGTTTGCTGATGACACGGCCGGGGGGGGGGGCGGGGCATGTAGGCGATGAAGAGGACGGGGCCGAGGACGGACCCCTGCGGAACACCACGGGAGACGGGGAGCAGTCTGGACTCTGCATCTTCCCAGCGGGGCGTATTAAACCACTTGAGTGCCGAGGCTGAAGGTCCAGTGGTGGTGTGGAGGCGCTCTGGCAGGATGGTGTGATCCACTGGATCAGGAGGACGAGGACTGAGGGGGATCCAGCATCAGCTGCCGTCAGCAAAATGCTTTTTCTTTTCTCGAATTCCCACTTGTTCCCAGAGGCCCGTCGCTGTCCTGTAGGTATCACACACATAAACCCTCTCCAGCCTACTTTGCATTCAGATAGTCATGTCGGACATTGGTTACCGTGACAACGGTCAGAGCACGACAGCGATGGGGTCGGCCCCTCGCACAGCCGGATGCATTTATTATTAAGAAAGTTTCTCTTTAGTTTTGCACCCGTTCGTTGGTCAAAATGTCCTGTAATGTGTTGAAAATGTGAAAAGTGAGTATTTCATTCATGTCTAATTGACGCACGACGGCGTGCGGCGCTTTGGATCTCCGACGGGAGGGCGGTGTACGTTTTGTAAATCGTTAATGATTTCCTCGGCGCCGCGACAAACCTGTGCTCGACTCCGCCAGCAGCGCACACACACACACACACACACACACACACACGTCTCATCGTCAGCTGTCAGGGTACAACTGGGAGAGCGAATGGAGTCAGACTAACGGATCCAGATCATCTCACGCGGCTCCTCGGAGGAGGTGCAGAGCTGCAGAGAGGGAGAACTTCTCCTTCAGGGGATTCCAGTGGAACCTAACGTAACGCAAAGTGCTCGTCGTCTGGCAAACAGCTGGATTGTCTTTTAAATTCACCACGGTTGTTCTCAGAGGAGCTTCACATTGGGAGCTGGTGTGAGGGTCCGTCCCAATGAGGACCCCCCCCCCCAGTCCCACAATATGTCTGTGTGTGTCACTAATGAGCATCTAGATCACATCCTAACAGTCCCAGCACCGGTCCCGGTGGCGGTTAGCTAGCGGCTAGCTAGCGGTTAGCTTCCGACTGAGAGCAAGTGTTCTGAAGTGGCTCCAACTCTTAATCCTTAAAGTCTCTATCCGGCAGTAAAACTCTGGATATGTGGACTTTTGTCTTTATATGGGGCAGCTGTTGTGATGTTATCTTCAAGTGGACTTTAGTTATTCTACCAGAGAGGAGCTGAACCTCGGCCTCACTGGAGGAGTCTTCTGATCGTTGAACGTCGGTTTTCAAAGTTCTTTTTCAGACTCGGCCGCAGAGGAGTTCTTTTACCCACTCGGGGGGGGTCGTGTTCGATTTGCAGGACCACACAGGAGGAGGACTCGTGGTTGTGCGCGTCTTTGGACCCGTCACGTGGTGCAGCGCCGACGCTGCACTGATCAAACCAGACGGTGCAGAGACCACGGCGCCGGTTTGCGGTCCCTCCACGCGCGAACATTAACTCTGCAACAAAAGGCCCGGAAACTTCTGCAGACATTCACAGTCTCACATCACATCTTTAACGTGAGCCTCACTTTCTAAAGCCCGGACGCACTTTCCTCCACACCGGCTGCTCCTGTGCTCTTATCTCCATCACCTCGACAGTTTAATCCCAGGAAGCCGCCGGACTCATTGACGCCCCTCGTCTCCGCTGCTCATTCAGTGAATTATGGTCCATTTGGAGTCAAACGGACCATGAAGCAGGTCTCTACCACGGCGGCGTCCCGTCGGGGGTCAAGTGTCCCGCGTTGTTGTCCAACAACTTGTAACATTGTTCTCAGCATTCTTTAGTCATTAGTTCCGACCTCTGGTGTCACTTTACTGTCGCAGCATGTTTTCTAATAGGAAGCACAGCAGGTCTGAAAAACCAATATACAGCAGTTAATAGAATAAATGAATGGTCCAAGCTTCCCAAAACAATATATACAGATATATCTGTATATATTTCACTGTTTATTTTGATCTAATTACTGCTATGTATTAGTAGTATTACACTGTAATAATAATGTTTTACTGTTACTGCGACTGACCGGTAGATCAGAGCAGTGCAGTAAGTGAGTGACATTTATGCATCAATAGTTTTGCTGCTTCCCCTCTGAACTGAATCAGTAAAGCGTATCTGATGCTTATGAGCCATCAGGTCCATTTCTGACGCTTCATGTGTTTTGTGTGTGAAATAAATGAAGCTGCAGGACGAATGTAGGGAGATGAAAAGTAGGAAACTTCAGGTACAAGTACCTGATAAGTACCTAAGTATTGTCCTTGAGTACATTGCATTAAATACTGCTCCTCTGGAAGCTCCTTAATGAGTGAACTGACGTCTCCTAACCTACCTTCTCCCCTCCCAGAGCGCTGCGTCGCCATGACGAGTGAGGAGGAGGAGGGGCCCGGCGTCGCCACGTGGACTGCGGCCATCACTTCCTCCTCCCCCCGCAGGCCCCCCACGCACCGCGAGGAACAGGAGGAGGACGAGGACGGGAGGATTGAGGAGGACGAGGAAGAGGTGGTGGAGTGCGACGGCGACGATGAGGAGGACGACGAAGAGGAGGAGGACGGCCACAGCAGCGCCACCAGCGCGCCGTACCCGGAGCTCGCCCCCGTGGTCTTCTTTTGCCTGAAGCAGACCTCCTGTCCCCGCAGCTGCTGCATCCGCATGGTCTCCAGCCCATATCCTTTCTCTTGTATGCTCAGGTTCTTCTGTGAAGAGACATCCGCTGGACAGGTGAGCCTCCACCTGGCGCTGCATGGGGGGGGGGCGGAGAGTTGACATCGCACCGCTGAAAACACCTCCTGTCAGGTGTTGTGTGACTGTGCAGCTGCAATGTGAAAAGGAAGCATATTTATGCCATGAATCAGGGAGAAGGCCGGTGATCGGCGTGATGGAGGGAAACCCACCAGGCGGAAATCACTGTTCTCCTCACGGCGCTCTGCACTCCTCACCTGTCCATTAACCTTCAGGTTCCTTCGTCCCCGACCGCAGAGACGGAGGAAAACAAGTGGAGAGATGCTTAAAAGGCGAGCGATTTATGTTTGAGTGTGATGTAAACACTCGTTTACAAGGAAACTAGAAGTTAAATTATCACCCATCTGGATTCTCCTAATTAACACAATACGAATACACCTAAAGACAAACACCTCACTAAGCTCTACAGTGTCTAGCAGCTGCTCACGGCTGTGATCAGAGCTTCTCAGACACGGACGTCCCTCTAGTGACCAGCAGGGGGCGACTCCTCTGCTCCCATAGACGTCTATGAGGAAATGACTCTACTTCTCTGTAGTGACCAGCAGGGGGCGACTCCTCTGCTCCCATAGACGTCTATGAGGAAATGACTCTACTTCTCTGCAGTGACCAGCAGGGGGCGACTCCTCTGCTCCCATAGACGTCTATGAGGAAATGACTCTACTTCTCTGTAGTGACCAGCAGGGGGCGACTCCTCTGCTCCCATAGACGTCTATGAGGAAATGACTCTACTTCTCTGTAGTGACCAGCAGGGGGCGACTCCTCTGCTCCCATAGACGTCTATGAGGAAATGACTCTACTTCTCTGTAGTGACCAGCAGGGGGCGACTCCTCTGCTCCCATAGACGTCTATGAGGAAATGACTCTACTTCTCTGTAGTGACCAGCAGGGGGCGACTCCTCTGCTCCCATAGACGTCTATGAGGAAATGACTCTACTTCTCTGTAGTGACGAGCAGGGGGCGACTCCTCTGCTCCCATAGACGTCTATGAGGAAATGACTCTACTTCTCTGTAGTGACGAGCAGGGGGCGACTCCTCTGCTCCCATAGACGTCTATGAGGAAATTACTCTACTTCTCTGTAGTGACCAGCAGGGGGCGACTCCTCTGCTCCCATAGACGTCTATGAGGAAATGACTCTACTTCTCTGTAGTGACCAGCAGGGGGCGACTCCTCTGCTCCCATAGACGTCTATGAGGAAATGACTCTACTTCTCTGTAGTGACCAGCAGGGGGCGACTCCTCTGCTCCCATAGACGTCTATGAGGAAATGACTCTACTTCTCTGTAGTGACCAGCAGGGGGCGACTCCTCTGCTCCCATAGACGTCTATGAGGAAATGACTCTACTTCTCTGTAGTGACCAGCAGGGGGCGACTCCTCTGCTCCCATAGACGTCTATGAGGAAATGACTCTACTTCTCTCTTGATTTATTCCCTCAGTAAACATTGTAAACATGAGTTTATGGTCTCAGTCTCTAGTTTCACGTCTCGTTCAACACAGCATGATGTTCATTTAGTAGATGATGGTGCATTTAGAGTCAAACAGACCATAAAGCAGGGGCGCTGTGGGGCGGGGCTACACGCTGATTGGCAGTTCATTTTAGTTTGTCCACTTATTGGTGCGTAAGGAGTTGTGAGTGCTGCCTCAGCCCCCCCCGGCTCGCCCCTTTCTCCCTGAGACAGAAAATCATTTGTGTTTCATTGTGTTAAATCCTCCGGTCAGTGAGGCGGATTCTGGGTATGCGACGCAGACGGGCGGGTCAGACGTCTGTCGCCCCGCGTTTATTCCCAATCACTGGTTGACATGTTTGATCATTTCCTTGTCGCCAACCCTCATCACCCCCCCCCCCCCCCCCCCGTTGTTTCCCCCCCACCTCGTGAGGAAACGACGTGCGAGGAATGGTCTTGCAGAAAGCGGGCGAGCCGTTGTAACGGAGGTGGACGTCGCTGCTTTCTTCAATCTGCAGAGCTGTGAAACGCAGCTCGTAGCGACTTGAAGGCCGTGAGGGTGAAAGCACGGAGAAGCTTCCCCCGGGAACGCCGTCATGATCACAGCAATGAGTCGTGTTCATTCTTCTGCAAAAACATGTTGTTTACGTGCAACAAAGCAACGTGGGGGCGGGACTAATGGAGACAGCGGAGCGGCCGAGACGTTAAACGCTGCAGGACGGGACAACTTAATATATATATGTTGTATATTCTGCTCCAAGGGGAAGGTCAGATTAATAGCTTCCAATTCACCCTCATCTCCTGCGGACAAACACATGTGGCCCCCTGCGCCCTACATATATATATATATATATATATATATATATATATATATATATATATATATATATATATATATACAGTGTATGACAGCTACCCTCCCTCATTGGGACGCTCCTTTCTCCCACCTGGACGTGTGCAGCATGGATGAACTGATTCATGAAGCCATGTTGGAATCTGAAGCTGTCAACAGCTGTCATGGGGGGGGGATGATATATTTGTACTCCTTCCTCTACAGCCACTCAGTATTTTCTGTTATGCTCTCTTTATGCTGCTTTATGCTAATGCGGCATTAGTCATTATGCTAATGTACATGTTAATCAATATGCTAATGCTAGGTATGTACCCGTAGAACCGCTGCATTCTGGGACCTGAGCGCCCCCCCCCCCCCCTCTTTGTATGCATTAACATGCTCCATCATTCTGTTTACATTAGTTTACACAACTTGTTTCTTTTTTATTAGCTGTTTTCATTCTAAGGTCCTTACCAGACTCTTTACCCCCCCTCGCCCCCCCATGGCGACGGAGCCCTGTGACGCAGACAGAGAATCCCTCTCATGCTGTGTGTGTCCAAACGGTTTCCCTTCGTGGTAAATAACAATAAGCGTTGGTTCCGTTAAATGTCGTGGAGGAACTTCAGTGTTTCCGATCCGTGAGATTGAAGAGGACGTTACTGTGACGTCCCACCAGCGTCTCGGGGTTCATTAGCGGTTCATTAGGTCCATTCCTCACACGCTGGACTTCCACCGCTGTGTGTCGCCTCCTCTCTGCACACGCACACACACACGCACACACACATGCTGATGTCACGCTGGCTGCTGCCGATACGCATTACTGTCAGCTGGGCATCCCCCGCCGGGCTCCCCAGGTAACACGCTGGTTCCTGTGGAGAGCTTTGTGCGTGTGTGTGTGTGCGTGTGTGTGTGTGTGTGTGTTATCTGCAACCATCTGTCTGGATCTCCTCACGGAACCAAAAACCCTGAGGAGAAACTTTTCTCTGATCTCCGTCCCCTCCAGATTATCTCAGCGGCGCGGCGTGATGGCGTGACGGCGTGTGTTAAAGGGACAATGTGTCAACGTGTGTTTGTGTACGGACATCAGCGTGTCAGCGCCCCCCCCCCGTCCCCCCGCACACCAACACGTGTTCCTCCTGTTGAGATCATGAATAGTAGCGTGTTGTTTCGATGTGCAGAAATGAAGTGACCTCATCTGGACTGAGGAGGACACAGAGACGCCAGTACGTCTGTGGTAGAGACCTGTCAATCAGCGTGTAGCTCCGCCCTAAAGCGTCCCCTTCCTGTATGGTCTGTTAAATGGACCATCATTATGAACTAAATGAACATCATGCTGTATTGAAGAAGACTTCAACAAACAGACCAGAGCGTTTGTCAGCCGATGGATGAAATCCACAAGTTCACCGTCTTCCTCTCTACTTCCTGTCGCTGCAGGTTGTCCCTCCTCTCTACTTCTTGTCTCTGCAGCTTGTCCCTCCTCTCTACTTCCTGTCGCTGCAGCTTTTCCCTCTCTACTTCCTGTCGCTGCAGCTTGTCCCTCTCTACTTCCTGTCGCTGCAGCTTGTCCCTCTCTACTTCCTGTCGCTGCAGCTTGTCCCTCCTCTCTACTTCTTGTCGCTGCAGCTTGTTCCTCTCTACTTCCTGTCGCTGCAGCTTGTCCTTCCTCTCTACTTCCTGTCGCTGCAGCTTGTCCTTCCTCTCTACTTCCTGTCGCTGCAGCTTGTTCCTCTCTACTTCCTGTCGCTGCAGCTTGTCCCTCCTCTCTACTTCCTGTTGCTGCAGCTTGTTCCTCTCTACTTCCTGTCGCTGCAGCTTGTCCTTCCTCTCTACTTCCTGTCGCTGCAGCTTGTCCTTCCTCTCTACTTCCTGTCGCTGCAGCTTGTCCCTCCCTACTTCCTGTTGCTGCAGCTTGTTCCTCTCTACTTCCTGTCGCTGCAGCTTGTCCTTCCTCTCTACTTCCTGTCGCTGCAGCTTGTCCCTCTCTACTTCCTGTCGCTGCAGCTTGTCCCTCTCTACTTCCTGTCGCTGCAGCTTGTCCCTCTCTACTTCCTGTCGCTGCCTCGGCCCGTTTCCCTTGGAGCTTATGAGCAGCTAAATAAAGCCGTGACATTCTGAAAAACTCGCCACAACCACACACACACACACAGCCCTGTTGTGTATCTATTTGTTGTGTGTGTGTGTGTGTGTGTGTGTGTGTGTGTGTGTGTGTGTGTGTGTGTGTGTGTGCAGACTCATGCTTGTCTTCTTATACAAAATATTTAAATTCATGAGTAATTTGCTGATCCAGTTGTGGGATTGTCCAACAAACACACACACACACGTGTGTAATATTTATGACTCTCTGTTTG